>NC_080735.1:7671416-7836416 GCF_019097595.1 Hemibagrus wyckioides
GATTTCAGTTCATTACGCTAAGCCGGGTTTAATCGGAACCAAATGTTGACCTCCGTAACAGAGGCAGGAGATGGGCGAGTCGCCGTGGGCGTGAGGTCACCGCTGGCACCGGAGCCAAGCGGACACAAACGTCGGGATGTGCACATGCCACAACACACCTTCACTTCCTCCTGGCATATAGTCATCCAGCAATACTCTACTTCTGTGCATTGTGTGTGTGAGAGTGTGTGTGTGTGTGTGTAGACCAGACAGACCACATTCTTCTGCCTGGGTGTGTTGTCGCACGTGTCTGTGGCTATTGGGTTCATAAAGGAACAACAGCACAAGGATACTTTTAGCTCACACTCACTTTTAAATAAGGAAACTGATTAAAAAGAGTTAGTTTAAATCAATGTGTGCCATATTCCCTAAACACACTACGATTCAGTCTGATTTTGATTCGTGAGTCATTTGAGATTATGAACTGATTCTTTGCTGCGTGTTGGAAGCTTAAATCGACAGAAAAGAAAAAACAGATAAGTTGGTGGATTTGTTTTAACACGGATCACACGATCACGTGCAGAGATATACAGCGAAAAGAAAGCAATCATGATTATGAAAGGGTTAAACCACAGCGCTGATGAAACTGATCTGTAAGAAAGTCTTACATGCAAAAGCAGAGTCTCAGTCAGGTTTATATTAATGCACTCCATCTTATATGTTGTTGTTGTTTTTTTGTAGGAACAGCTCCTACACTTTAATCTAAGACTGATAATATAGTCTGTATAACTGTTGATTAAATGTACGATAACGTTTTCAGGACAGGGGAGTTTCCGCTTTCTGTTGTTATAAATACATGAGCAAGTGACTTGTCTCTCAGTCGCTCCACAGCCTAAAATCTATTAACCCTATCACCATAAACCATTCGTCTTCCAGTAACAATGCAGCGCACGGCTGTGGTATAAGCAGAATAGCGCTCTCCAGACTCCAGACTCGGTGTGTCGTGGCTTATTTTCTTAACCACCCCCTCTGTCATGAGTTCTTCCTAATGGAATGATACAGTTCTAACTGGACCTCGTGATTTCCATGGTTTATCTGATACAAACCCTTTTAGCATTACAGTGACATTACAGGCTGGTTGATATTTTGATTGCGGAACAGTAAATCTTTCACAGGGAAGAAAAAAGCAACGACAGGACGAGTTCACACACACTTCTCGTGAAAAAGGAAAAGAAATGCATAGAATAAATGGAAGGGAATAGTTCCGGCTGATTTACTAGTGAGGACGTTTTGACCCAGCGCTCCTCACATGCCTTTCCAAACACTAATGATGTGCTTTAATGCGCTGCAGCTTGTGTCAAAGTGCCACTGTGTTGAGCTTCAAGACCTTGAGTCATTCGAGAGGAATCGGGAAAGCTGACGATTCACCGATTCCTCACACACACTCCGGATGACCGCGTTCCTAACCAAACTTGTCTTTTGTTGTTTTGCTCTTTAGGAGAAGCCAAGAACATCCCTCCCTACCCCGGGCCGAACAAAATGAGGGACTGTTACTGTACGGTGAACTTGGACCAGGAGGAGGTCTTCAGAACCAAAATCATCGAGAAGTCGTTATGGTGAGGGATCTCCAGCGTTCCTTTCATTCCATCATCCCACTCTGGCGCTCCGTGCCGCTCAGCCGCTCTCCCTCATTTCTACATAGTATATGTGTGTGTGTGTGTGTGTGTTGGGGGAGGGGAAGTCTGTGGTGAGTGTGATGTGGAACACAGGAAGGAAGGACTGTGGTCATTTTGTGCAGTAGTTCCTTGTAGGGATGGATGATGAAAACCTAGTAAACCCTGAGTGTGTGTGTGTGTCTGGAAGGAGGAGTGGATAATAGGTGTGTTTACATCATCTCATAATCATCACCAGTCCCGAGCTGGTAATCAGCACTGCCCATGTGTTCAGAATGAATAAAGAGAGACCAGTAATCATACAGGAGAAGGAGTCACAGCTCTGCGTCCCACTCAAAAAGGAGAGACTGAGATTCAAATGAAAAGACGAATCGAACAGAGAAATGGAAGGAATGAAACAAAGTCTGGGTGTGTCTTCACAAGAAACAAACCAGCCATTTTAACCTGCTCTAACTCTCTGTAACGCTTTTCTTTCACTGAGATGAGAGCTATTATATTCTTAGTTTGTTTTATTTTTACCGAAGCCTGAAAGATCCTCACAATATATCTGTAGAGAAATATCCATATCAGAATGCCTGCAACATGAAAATAATCACTTTAACACTGTTATTCACTGTGTTCAGGGAACGATGAATGCTGCAGATGTTTTATCCAGCTGTGTGTAGCGGTGTTATATTATATGTGTTGTGTATAGATATATTATATACAGCCAAGATGCTTGATTTTGCTGCAGCTTTTTTGTGATGTATTTTACATAAAATGGCACAAAGTGGTGAAATTGCAAGCACAGGATTCATTCTTTCAGTGTCCTAGCAGTGAAGACACATACACTACTCACAAAAAGTTAAGGATATTTGGCTTTTGGGTGAAATTTATGGAAAATGTAAAAAGTTCACGCTACAGTGATATTATATCATGAAAGTACGGCATTTAAGTATGCAATGGTGATTTCCTCATCTCAAACAATTTATTGAAACAAAAGCCAACAACAGTGGTGGGTATACCACAACAAAAAATGTCAATGTCTCAATAATTTGTCATGTGCCCTTGACCATCAATTACAGCTTGACTACGATGTCTCATGCTGTTCACGAGTCGACTTATTGTCTGCTGAGGCGTGGCATTCCACTCTTCTAGGTTTTCTATGGGATTCAGGTCTGGAGAAAGTGCAGGCCACTCCATTTGAGGTACCCCAGCCTCCAGCAGAAGTTCACTAATGATGCGACTAAGATGAAATTAGGCCTGTGTTGTTCATGCAGGGGCACAATGACTGGATTAATGATGTTATTCAGGTAGTATTGGCTTGTCACTGTACCATTCACAAGATCTAGGGCAGTTTTGTATTGAGTAGACACACCTGCCGAGACTGTACCACCACCACAACAGTGGCTGATGCATGGCGCTCTTCTTGACGTCTCCAACGTCGTTGGCGGCCATCATTTCTGCTCAATGTGAATCAACTTTCATCAGAGAACCTCACTGAGGCCCACTAGTCCCTCGTCCAGTGTAAATGCTCCCTGGCCCATGCAAGACGGTGACGCCTGTGCCTAGTGGTGTGGTCAGGTACCCTTGCAGGTCGTCTAGCACGCAGACCACGCTGATGTAAACGGTTTCGAATGGTCTGATGTGACACTTGGGTGCCTCTCACCTCCCTTAAATGTGCCTGGAGTTGAGTGGCATTCATCATCTGGTTCTGCAGGGCACTGTTCACAATGAAGCGGTCATCAACATGGGATGTGGCCAACGAATGTCCACTTCTATGCCTTTCTGTGACTCTTCCAGTCTCTCTGTATCTCTGAGCAACTTGCTGATGACACTCTGTGACACTCTAAGCTCAGTGGCCACTTCCCTCTGAGAACATCCTGTTTGAAGCCTCACAATGGCGAGGTACTGTTGATCAATTGTTAGGTGTGGTCTTGGTCTCATGATGTCAAAATGTGAACAGCATGATGAAGAGGACTGTTTAAATACCAATTCTAATAGAACCGGAAAAGTTATTGCTCAATTCCTGGATCAAACACCAGTAGTGAATTTTGCCGTTAAGCACCTTGTTAGAGAACAGCAAGTTATGCAAAAAGTACTGAAACACTGAACAGTTGGACATGTGCATTCAAAAGTGTAGAGAAGGTCAAATTAAGTTCACCTGGAAAGGTTATAGTGCATTTTAGGAGCATCCTGAAATTTCACCCGAAAACCGAATATCCTTAACTTTTTGTGAGTAGTGTATATAATGGCTTTCTAAGAGAGCTGTGTGCATGTTCATGTCACACGACTCGGCTCGGCTCAAAACCCTGCAGAAGGTTGAACAATAGCAAACTCCTACAATCTTACAGAATTTGCTTGATTTTGTCAATTTCACAAATTCCCAGAGGGATTAATTACTGCTAGGATATGTTGGCTTATGATAAATAAACATAATTGGAATTTTATTTCATTGTCTGTACCGCTTATCCGATCTATCCTCGGGTCACGGGGAGCCTGTGCCTATCTCAGGCGTCATCGGGCATCAAGGCAGGATACACCCTGGACAGAGTGCCAACCCATCGCAGGGCACAACACACACTCATTCACGCAATCACACACTACAGGCAATTTAGAGACTCCAGTCAGCCTAGAAGCATGTCTTTGGACTGTGGGAGGAAACCCACCAAGCACAGGGAGAACATGCAGTCTCCACACACACACACACACACAGGATGCTGAAGGTGTGAGGCAAACGTGCTAACCACTAAGCCACCATTGGAATTGGAATAATGAAGTAGGGGTGTCAATAGTTTTTGAGAGAAAATATTAAATTCTTGACTAAAAAGTAGCTCCAGTGAGAATATTTTACTACAACAAGCACGGATAGTGTCTTCTATTGTTGAGCTTTAACTGATTGTGTGTAATTTTTAATATAATATGCAATATAATATGTTTTATTGTCATACAATTGTATTTTCTTCCTAATATTTGACATTTTTAGCAAGCAGCAGAGTTTAGTTAATGTTTTAATATATTTCTGAATGAAGTGAGGTCTCCTGATTGACTCTGTTTGTTTGTAGGTTTCAGATGTGTGTTAATCCGGATTGCGATTCTGATAGTAATCTCGTAATGTCCCTTTATGGTGAAAGTTTCGCTCTGTTTCCTCTCTGACCGCAGCCCATTCTACGGCGAGGACTTCTACTGCGAAATCCCACGCAGCTTCCGCCAGCTCTCCTTCTACCTCTTCGACAGGGACGTCTTCAGGAGGGACTCCAGCATCGGTGAGTCTCAGGGTCATCATTCATTCCACGCTGCTCAGTGTGTAGCAGTAACGACGGACATCACTACACAGAGATGCATCAATCCCAGATATCAATTTTACATTTTATAAACGTGTGCACAATGAGCAAGCCAGAGAAAAAAAGCCCTGAGGGAGAAACCTTGAGAGGAACCAGACTCATCTCTGTGACACCGGAGAGTGAAATTATAAATATATATATATTTTTTTTAATATTAGAATGAATTTTTTGGTGGCTTTGTGACCATTATAGTTATGTTCATATTAATTGCAGTCTAAAACCATCTTTATGGTTTCTGAGTGGTGCTATCCACAGCAATCTCCAGCCTGCTCATGTGGTCAGTGAGCTTCTAAGAGATGAGACTCCAACCAGAAGTAGAGCATCAGGGTGAATCAGGCAGGTCCATGGAGCAGAAGAGGTCAGGATCAGTGGGAGCTATGGGGTAGCCTGTGGAGAGAGAGAGAGAGAGAGAGAGACACACACTGAAGCTGAAGCAGATCAGACCACAGGAAGGTTAATCAGTGTCCAGTCCTGAATGGTAGTATGATTAACAGGTCAGTGCTTAAACTATAATATAGCGAGAATTTTAAAAAAACATTTCCTTGATAAACTGTAGATAGGATTAATGAGCAATGATTAATGACTCCCAGCTTCTACAAAGGACTCTTTCTTTCCCCTCCATCAGAGCTTCGTCTTAGCTTGTAGATCCTTAAAACAACGAAACAAAAGCGACACAGATTAAGTACGATTAGCATCAATAACTTTGCCTTCTCGTTCACTGCAGCATGAAATTAAAACACTAAATTAAAACACACCAAGTAGCCAAGAACCACAGAAATGAGAACTAACCCATGAAAAGAATATATCTGAGACTAAAATTGAATTAAATCTGGATCTGCTTCTTTTAGCAGTTCATCGCTCATCGATCCTCAACAGCAGCAGTCTTTTTCCTGGGAACTGCTAAACAACTTATCTTCCTGTTGTCCAGAGCTGTTTGTAGGTCACTGTGCTAAAATGCTGATGGCTGTGTGAATCACACCGTGTCTCTTCATCAGTCAGTCGGTCAGTCAGATAGCGTGAGCGGATTGGCGGCGCTCACAGTCTTGCCCTTTTACCTGAAGCAGTAAGTCTGCAGATGAAATGGGCTTCATATGTCGAGCAGATGTGAGGAGCAGCAGTCTGTTCCACCCAGAACGTTTTTACCGCGTCTTGGTTCGACTCCACTATACCATACCGCTCTGCTTATATAACACGGTGCCAATTAAAGCTTCAGAATAACAAGCTGGACACTCTACGCCATTCCCGACCCTTAATTATGAAGAAGTGTATACTTGTGTGAGGCTAAAGCATGAAATTATCTACTGCAAACCTCACATCATTTTACAGAACATGCCACTTTCCTGATGCTCAGGATTAGGTTATTATTAACTGGATTAGCAAGATCGTGGGCCGTGTTTCAGACATCTCTTTAAAAAAACCTGCTCAAATAATGGTCCAGATATAGCAGAAAATTCAGATTTAGCCAGAGGCGATGGTGACAAGGAAAAACTCCCCGAGACGATATGAGGAAGAAACCTTGAGAGGAACCAGGCTCAAAAGGGAACCTCATCCTCATCCGGGTGACACCAGAGAGTGTGATTCTAAATCATTTCCCTTCTATAAGTGTGTACTGTAGAGTCAAGCAGTGCTGAGAGTGTGTTTCAGATTTTCAGTATCAGCATCAGGTCAGTGTTGAGCTTTAGGTCTGTAACGTCCAGGCGAAGTTATTCACTGTGGAATGAAAACTGAGCACTGTTTAAGAAATGGAAATCTCCGTTTTCTTGAGCACTTATACACAACAGGGTCACAGAGAGCCTGGAGTCTAATCCCAGGGGACTCATGAGGCAGGGGACACAGCAGATGGGGTCCAGTCACACACACACACACACACACTACAGGCAATTTGGTGATGCTGATCAGTAGCCGGAGTACCCCATGCGACATAAACCAACTCATCTGCAAACTCTTCACATGCACACACACACACACACACTCACATGGCTGAGACAGGAATGAAAGCCCTAAGCCCAGAGGTGCGAGGCAGACGTGTTAACCACTAAGCCATCGTGCACCAGGAAAATGAAACATACATTACAGAAATATATTTAAGTCAGCTGCATGTTACGGAGATGAACAGTGGAGTCTTTTAGTGTGAAAGTGATGATGATATCAGTGACACTCTCAGAAATAAAGTTCTGTTCCATGTGATTGATTGATCCAATTAATTGAGCTGTATTTCAGCTTAGTTGTTCTTTGTGTCAGTGCTGGTGACCCCACATTCACACACACACAGTCTTGCATGATTACGTCTGGGGTTAATCTAAGTGGGCCGTATCTTACCCCACTGGTGCTGTTCTGGGCAATCGGAGTCGAGCTATGCCCCGTTTGAAGCCATATCACGCATCCAGCAGTGGGGAGCACAGGAAAAGAATGAGTTCCCTCAGTACGTGTGTGTGTGTGTGTGTGTGAGAGGCTGCGCTCTGTTTCACCCCGCTGAGCGTGTGTGTGAGGTCTCCCTACTTATCTCGCGCTCCCTCCCATGCCTCTGACATCAGCGCTCAACCTGAGACTCGCTTTATACTCGAAATGAGCGCCGCGTGCCAGAGAGCTCCTCAAGCCGAGGCGGTGTTTTACTAAAATGAACCTCTTTATTAGACTGGGCTACATGGCTGCAGTTCTGTGTGATGTAATACACCACATTAATGCTTTAAAAAACTAAGAGCCAGAATGTTTTACTTCACTTTCTTTGTGTGTGTGTGTGTGTGTGTGTACATGTGCATGATAGTGTATATGTTTATAGATAGATAGATAGATAGATAGATAGATAGATAGATAGATAGATAGATAGATAGATAGATAGATAGATAGATAGATAGATAGATAGATGGATGGATGTGTGTGTGTGCGTAAGCATGTGGGTGTACGTTTGCGTGTGTGTGTATGCATGTATAAGCATGTGTATATATGTGTGTGTGTGTGAGAAAGTGTGTGTGCACGTGAGTGTGCACGTGAGTGTGTGTGTATTGTACATGTGCGTGAGTGTGTATATATGTATGTGTGTGTGCATGTATGTGTAAGCATGTATATATATATGTGTGTGTGTGTGTGTGTGTGTTGGGGGGGGTGTGTCTGTGTGTATGTATGTATGTATGTATGTGTAAGCATGTGTATATGTGTGTGAGAGAGCGTGTGTATATGCGTGTATGTGCATGCATGTGCGAGTTTGTGTGTGTGCATGCATGTGCGAGTTTGTGTGTGTGCATGCATGAGTTTGTGTGTGTGTGTGTGTGGGTGGGTGTTATTGGTGGAAATAATAAATGGGGAGAGACAAAACAGTAAAGAAAAGAGGAAGGAGGAGGGAGGGAGTGGGGGAGGGGAGGGCCGTCTCATGTGTCAAACATTTACCACAGCTGTGCTCATTAGAGACTGTGTGTGTGTGTGTGTGTGCAGGGGGCTGTGGGGGCAGGGGGAAGGTGTTGATAGCAGCAGTGAGAATGTTTCCATGTATTTTTTTCAGACAGCTGTGTTTAAGCCAATAAGAGCTTCACATTAACCTTGCTGTAGAAACAGTGTCCAATCAGACCTCTGATCTTCACTGGAGCTGTTGACCAATCAGAGAGCTGTGACTAACTTGGCCAGCTAACCACCTCAGGCCTTTATGTGTTACCGAACGCTGGCGAAGAAAAAAACCAGAGGTGTAAATTTCCAGTCACATGCACTGTTACCAAAATGTGAGCCAGTTGTTGGTTTCACATCACAAAGTTCTGGATACTCACAAAACATCTTCTGAAGCTGTGGTGTTGACCAGTGCACCTGCTGGGTTCGAATCCCAGGTTCGAGCAGGCAGGGGCCTTTCTGTGTGGAGTTTGCATGTACATTAGGTTGATTGGTAATTCTAAATTGCCCATAGGAGTGAGTGACTGTGTGGTTGTCTGTCTATGTGTGGCCCTGTGATGGACTGTCCAGGGTGTACCCCTGCCTTTTGCCCAGTGTGTGCTGGGAAAGGCTTCAGCAGATCCCTATGACACTAATTAGGAATAAAGCGGGTATAGAAAATGGATGGGTGATATATTTGTTATCATTTTTGTTTTATTTTGTACCCTTAAATTCTACTATTTAGTATATTTCATTATATTCCTATTTTATTTTTTACCTCATTACCTATGCTTGTGGATAGTGCTCTAAGTTGTACATTTTCATTGGGATGAATAAAGTATCTATCTATCTATCTATCTATCTATCTATCTATCTATCTATCTATCTATCTATCTATCTATCTATCTATCTATCTATCTATCTATCTATCTAAAGAATGAATCTTATAGCATACCGCGTCATATACACACACATGTGCCCTGGAAACGTAAACAGAGCCTTTTGACTAGTCTGATCGATTAATACTGAGAATGTTCTAGGTTTAGGATGATTGACAGTAGTGTTGGGAATCACTATAGATAGATTCCAGCTAACACGAAGCAGAGACCGAACTAAACTGTATCAGCACATCCTTCCTCTTCAGCACAGAAGCAGATATGTTAGTGATTTATGATCAGGATACACAAGTACAATAGTAAGTGCTTCATTTCATCGCCATTGATGAAAAAATAGGAGGTTTTTCGAAACCTTATTAACATCGTTAAGCGTTTTTGCAGCTTTGTTTGTACGTATCAGTCTCTTTCTCTCCCACACACATGGTTTTACAACATGCGAGGGATGAAAGTGTGCCAGTGTTGTGGTTATTTGTGAGCATAAGAAGCAGAGCGAAGTCAGCAGATGTCGGTTTGGAGCTCGTGTGAGCGACACATTTGATCTGCCAGAACGTTGTTCTTCTCCTCCTCTCTCTCTCTCTCTCTCTCTCTCTCTCACACACACACACACCATGGAACGTAGGCTTTATGATAATAAGTGTAATTAAAGCTCTGGTACTGTTTTCTCCGTTCCAGAGTCTGAAGTTGAGAGCAAAACACATGCGACACTTGTGCCGTGTGTGTGTGTGTGTGATTGAAGTCTTCTCAGCGTTATGCCCTCTTTTTCCACCGGCAAAGTGGCAATGTCAGTTACTAACACGTGGTAATGTTTTGTGTGTTTGCGTGTCTGTGTGTTTGTGAGTGTAGGTGTAAACCCAGGACTATTCAGTCAAACAGTAATCCAACTAATGTATTGAGCCACAGTTTATTCTCAGATCATGGGATCTTGAGGAACTTCCTGTGTACAGATATAGTAGCATCAGAACAGATCAGAGCTTGAGTTTCATTGCTTTGTTTTTAAGTTACTGTGTGTGGCATTGATTTAAAATCAGGATAGCTGTGATGGCCAGGAGAGGAACATTTCTCTAAGATCTGTGTGAATCTGATGTTAGCTGACAGACCTGATGTTTAGACTAGCAAGTGCCAAGGTGACAGCCAGCCAGTCTTTTTATATGTAAGTGTGAGACTTCGCAGCCACAAGTGATAACACAACCTGATATAAATTTCACAACATCCGCCTTTCAGGCTAAACTGCATGAATCTCTTGGCATCTTAGAGCAGGACCTGTGGAGGCTGTAGTCTGTGTTATTAACAGAAGAACTTCTTTGAGTCTTTAAATTGAAGACCAATATGAACAATATTTCTGTTAAAAAGTTAGCCTTCCTTGTTCCCAGTCCTGTAAAACAATCTAGATAATGATGATGCAGGAATGTCCATTATTAGGGTTCTTAAATCCAAGGAAATGGCGAACCGTCTCAAAGCAGTAGCTTTGTACCAAAGCGGTGGTCGTTGACTGTAAGATCGGGGTTCAAGTCCCAGCACCACCAAACTGCCACTGTTGGGCCCTTGAGCAAGCCCCCAACCCACCATGCTCCAGTGGCACTGTATCATGGCTGACCCTGCGCTCTGACCCCAACCCCCAAGGATGGGAAATGCGAAGAAAGAATTTCACTGTGCAGTAATGCATTTGTGACAAATAAGGTCAACTTAGCATTGTAAACATGCAGTACTGCTAGGTTGGTGCAGCAGAAATACATCGTCACTGCTGCCAGCTGAGTCAAGTTCAAACCCCAATGATGCTGCAGCCGTCTGAGAGGCTGGTCCTTTGGCTAAGAGAGCCACAATTCAGTCACAGTAGATTGCTGCTAGAGCTTCACGTCCCATCTGCGGGTGTGATTTGAGCAGAGCAGTGCAGCGGAAGCGTGCTGGGCCCATAACCCAGAAGTTGATGGATCGAAACCATCCTCTGGGGGTGGCTCAAGTGGGTTGTTGATTGTAAGATCAGGGTTCAAGCTGTCAGTGTTGAGCCACTGAGCCCCCAACCACCCCCCTGCTCCAGGGGTGCTGCATCATGGCTGACCATGTGCTCTGACCACAAACCTCTAAGGATAGGATATGCGAATGTATATGTGACAAATAAAGGCCTACTTAATTAACTATAACCAAGTTACAGGTGTCTCTTAGTCCTGTATGTGGAGGAGGGAAGACAGCACTTTTGTGATGGAGCTTGAGCAGCAGTTGGAAGAGAACCAAGCGAGTGACTGGGAAGTGCAAAGCTAAATCAAGGAGACCAAGAAAGAAAGTCAGCTGTATTTTTGTCTCTGTTTCCTCAGTCTGTCGTCTCTCACCCTGGTTCTCATTCACTTATTTATTTTCAGCCCCAGTGCTAGGCTTAGAGTTAGCGACCAGGTTTGGAAGTTGATTTAATCTATAGGTCATGTGAACACAGATTGAAGGCAGTATGACAGCTACAGTGTGTAGGATGTTTTTGTTACAAATGGAAAAATAAAAAGAGTCAGGGGACAAAAAAACCTCATAACATCATACACACTTCAGACGTGAAGAAAGTCTGACCACACTGTGGTTATCACGAGCTAATAACTAAACAGGAGAGAGTGAAAGAGTGTTGAGAGTGTAAACACACATCTATAAATAAATACTAAATACTACAATAGGAAAAAAAAAACAATTCAGATGTGATGGAGTTTTAAATAATGTCCCCAAAGCCAGTCATGCTCATGAACGTCTGTCTGCTCCCCACTTGTGAGGCGGTTCGGCTAGGAAACAGACGATAGGCTGCTAGTGATTAACAGGAAGCGTGTGTACATTTCAAACTCGGTTATATCGATCCGGTGCGTCTGTTTGTCATCTGCGTGTGACTTGAATTTGTGTCTTGGCTCATGCCGAATGGTGACGGCTGACGAGCTGAGAAACAAACTGCACCGATACTAAAACAGAGAGATTGGGGATTAACAATACACATGTTGAAAGCATGCAGATGTGATAGATGTTCATTTCTCTCCAAAATAAATAAACGCTATCTGAAAAAAATGAAACGAAACAAAGGCCATTATTCGAGTCTGCAAAGAAATATACTTCTTGCCAAAACCGCTAGTCTAACCAAGTCTGATTCACAATAGCCCCTAGCGTGCACATGATAACTGCACTGCAGTGTTAAACGCTATTTCATGTAAACCGAGGTTCGATTCCCCTGCTGCATCTGCCCGCTCTGATAAGCTGCATGTTATCGCCGCGAACACTTCACCACTTCCGCCTGCAGCCTCACTCAGCTGAGACGCTAGTAAGCAAACAAATGTCAAGTGCACAGCATGCTAGGAGTGATGATGTATGACGACACAGAGGGGAGTCCTGAACGCCAGGGTTACTGAGGTGATTCTCTTCCAATTAGAGATCTGAAAATCATTTCATATTTACTCGAGCTTACGAATTTCCATTCAGATCTCTGCGACAGTTTTGTGCGCTTGTGTGTTCTGTGAGAAAAACTAGCGTTTAATAGCAGTTAATTAGCGCAGGCCGAGTGAAACGTGTTATTTGTGTATATTCTTTTTTTCATTTGCTGCAGGATAAAGTGATGATATGTTGTGTATTTGAGTATGTTAAATGTCTTAGTAGAGCTGTGTTGTGATTGGTCATGTGTCCGCAGGCAAGGTGGCGGTGAAGAAGGAGGACCTGCAGAAGTATCACGGTAAAGACACCTGGTTCCAGCTGCAGCCGGTCAGCGCAGACTCTGAGGTCCAGGTGGGGATCTCCTCTCTCTTCCGCCTTCTTTCTCTTTCTCTCATCATGCTCTTATGCTCTGTAAAGGAGGACTAGAACTGTAAACACACCCTGTGGTTTGAGAGGTTACACTATGATAGTAACCGTCAGTTCATAACCTCTCGCTGCTCAGCCAGCGTTTGGGCTCGTCGTGAACAGTTACGAACAGAACGGCTATTCAGGATGCTCAGTTTCCCTGCGAGTGAATCGTTTGTCTAAACGAAGCGTAGTACATACAGCTGCCGTAAATAAGACACAGCGGTCAAGGAGATCGTCACAAAGGGAAAGACGATTTCTATTAAGCGCCAAAGTCACTATAGAAATTACGCTGCGCTTGTGTATGTGTATAATTTAATAAATTATACACATACACAGAGAGCAAGCTAGACTGGTTAGTTGAGGGGGGTCTGGTGTGTGCTATAAATAACATGCACACAGCATTACATCATTCCATATACACGCAGTAACATTAGATAATCACATGGAAGCACGGAAACGTGTGCAGCTGTCAGCGTCCAGTTCGTCAGAGGGTCAGGACGAGTTTCATTCATTTGGCTCGTGTCCTTATAAGTAATTCAGAACACAAAGCACGCAGTTGTGGGTCCAGTTTAAGGGCTTGAGGCTTAAACTCACAACCTGAGGTAAATAAGGTCAATATTAACGGAAGGGAAGCGGGCAGGGTCGGTCACCGAGACAGAGACGTGAACTTACATCAGGATAAAAAACAACAGAGCAACGTGTGTTATTAGACCACGGAACTTCGTGATGATGCTCACAGAACAAAACGGATCAGATATAAGCACATCAGCTGGTTCATGCTGCTCCGCTTCTCTTCCATTGAGATTCTACAGCAGAGTGATTAGACAGCGGTTCGAAACGACTGCAGGAATGAGTCATACTCAGTCACTTAGCCGCTCAGGATCTGTTTCAGGGTGCACCTTTAAAATGAATCAGTGCGTTTCTATATGTGTGTGTGCGTCTGTCTCTGTGTGTGTGTGTGTGTGTAGAGTATATTCACAAACAGAGTGCATTTATTAATGAGATTAGCATTCGCCCCTAATAAATTTACTGTCCTGAGCGACTAAAGGCATCCTAACTTCAGTTCAAAGCAACGGTTCACACAATTCCTCTCTTCTGCCCCAAGAAACATCTGTATTATTCAGAGGGCTAGCTTTGCCCTAAAGCGGATCTCCAGTAACACAGTCGTATTCATTCGTGACTGCAAAAGAAAGGAAGTGTGTGTGTGTGAGAGAGAGAGAGAGAGAGAGAGGAATGGGCTGAAATGGAGAGGCAAGATAGAGCATCTCCCTCCAATCATAGAGAGCACATTGTTTTGTGTGTGTGTGTGTGTGTGAGAGAGAGAGAGTCCCCAGACGCCTGTCAAGTCTCATTTGCATATTGATGATGTTGGCTGGAGTTTGACAGTGCAGCTCTCAGAAGGCTTTCACACACACACACACACACACACACACACAGATATAATTAGTACCTTTCTACCCACACAAGTCAATGATATAGTGAAGCTTTATTCTCCAAATCTGATCCGCTACATCAGAGATAACAACTGTACACAAACCAAATTACATGATGAAGCAACTGCAACCCCTAAAACTCTCTCTCTCTCTCTCTCTCTCTCTCTGTGAATCTCTATCTGCCTCTATCTCTTCCTCTTTTTGTCCACTCTCTGTATATCTTTCTGTATCTCTCTGTCTATGTATGTGTATGTCTCTCTCTTCCTCTCCCTCTCTCTTCCTTTCTCCCTCTCTTCCTTTTTCTCTGTATCTCTCTCTCTCTCTCTCTCTCTTTCTCTCTCTCTCTCTCTCTCTCTCTCTATCTATCTATCTATCTCTCAGTCCCATCCCCGTCCCTCTGTGATTCTCACACACATTTTTGGGTCTTCTTCCCCTCATTCACTTTTTCTCATTGGGTGGTGTGTATCCATGGTAACGCCATCCCATCCTCCACAGGGAAAGGTTCACTTGGAGCTGCGCCTGAGCGAGGTCATCACGGACAACGGAGGCGTCTGCCACAAGCTGGCAACCCGGTGAGTCTGCCAATCCCCGGTCTCCCCGCACTCCGCCGTCAGCCAATAGCAGCGCTGCAAACGTCATTTACCTGACTGTACTCATGTAGGAAACCCAATCCCATTCAGAGGATTTCTAGAGTTGAGGAAAGGCTGCATTCGTACTTTTAGATCAGCTGCGGTTTGTTCCATCTTTTATCCGAGAAATCTAATCAGCAAATCAGCTCCTTGTTGCTTATTATTATTATTATTATTAGTACACAAGTATAAAACCTGCTCCTGACTAATATTTTCATTTATTCATCCTGTGTAATGTTTCAGTGAAGCTGGGTTCATTAAGCCGGCGATTACGCTCGCTCTCGTTATTATAAAGCTTTATTGATGCTAAATAAAGAAGGAGCTGAGAGAGCTGCTGTATCAGAGGCTTGCAGGCGAACTCTAGATCTAACAGCTACATTCCAGAGACAGACAAATATGGTCAAAGATCTCTTTTTTTCCCCCACTCGCCTTATGTTTCTACTTTTGTATTTGTTTAGGGCAAAATGACTCACAGAAAATACACAGCATTCTCCTGGGAGGAGTCTCGCTTTCTCTCTTCTCGCTTTCTCTTTTTCTCGCTTTATTTTTAGACCCTTTCCATTGTCTTCATGAACAGAACTTCAGAGGAATGATCCTGTATGATCGCAGTATCTAGTAGATCATTTACAGAGAATCTGTTTTCTCATGCTTCCTGAGGATGGAAGGTTATTATACGGTTTTTATGCACTTGAAATACGTTTAGAAGAAAAAGCCGCAAAATATACGCACCCGCTTTATTAGTAACGTCTCTGCACATGCTCCTTCATGCAGTTATATAATTCTGTAGCAGCAGCTCCATACGTGATATCAGTGCTGCAGCTGGGAGCATCTTTTCGGACACACTCTGAGCTCTGAGCTGCAGGAAAGCTACAGGGACTCAAATCTGAGGAGAAATGCATCTCACAGCACACAACACAGCGAACCTCGAGGATCACTTCAGGTTCCACTCACATCAGGGGTCTGAGGGTGAGGCTAGTGGACAAGTAGACAAGTGACGAATGTAAAATTGTGTCCTGGTCATTTTCCAGTCTGCTGCCACAGGATTTTGTGAACCGTAAAGGTAGACGCGGACGACAGTGGACAGCAGACGTGGATCATTGCAGCACGTCACGGCTCGGGGGTATTTAAGGCCTGCCAGGTCACCGGGTCAGCCGTACATTACACAAACAGGCTTAGCACCTTAGCAGGAAGTGCTGCCATAATAACGTGTTTAAACACTCATCACATTCACCCACAGCCTGCCCTCGTTAAACACACACCCCGAAGCACAAAACCAAGGAAAGGGCCGTAATAAGTCTGGATGAAGAAAGTGCACTAATGACTAGAATATAAACAGCACAAATATATTGTCTTTGTTTTATGGAGTGGACTGGCCTGGATATTTTTCCATTAACAGATTCATATTTTTCTGTTAATGGTTATAGTGTGTGTGTAACATTATCACATTAATGCAGTAAAGGTGTGTGTGTGATTTATTGTCAGAATGAACATGAATAATAATATTATTTGAATGAATGTGTGTGTGTGTGTGTGTGTGCGTGTGTTAGAGAGAGAGACATTATCAAATTAATGCAGTAAAGGTGTGTGTGTGTGAGTAATTGACAGAATGAGCATGAATAATACTAAAGTGTCAATGTGTGTGTGTGTGTAAGAGAGAGAGAGAGGGAGAGAGAGAGAAAGACATTACCAAATTAATGCAGTAAAGGTGTGTGTGTGAGTAATTGACAGAATGATCATGAATAATACTAAAGTGTCAATGTGTGTGTGTGTGTGTGAGAGAGAGAGAGAGACACACACACACACACACACACACACAGAGAGAGAGAAAGACATTATTAAATTAATGCAGTAAAGGTGTGTGTGTGTGTGTGTGAGTAATTGACAGAATGATCATGAATAATACTAAAGTGTCAATGTGTGTGTGTGTGTGTGAGAGAGAGAGAGAGACACACACACACACACAGAGAGAGAGAGAAAGACATTATTAAATTAATGCAGTAAAGGTGTGTGTGTGTGAGTAATTGACAGAATGATCATGAATAATACTAAAGTGTCAATGTGTGTGTGTGTGTGAGAGAGAGAGAGAGAGAGAGAGAGAGAGAGAGAGAGAAGGACATTATCAAATTAATGCAGTAAAGGTGTGTGTGTGTGAGTAATTGACAGAATGAGCATGAATAATACTAAAGTGTCAATGTGTGTGTGTGTGTGTGTGTATGTCAGAGAGAGAGAGAGACATTATTATCACATTAATGCAGAAAAGGTGTGTGTGTGTGTGAGAGAGTAACGTAGCTTTGCGTCAGCCACAGTAATGATGTCCGTGGTGTTGTGAGTGGGTAAAAATGGTAAGAACTGTAAAACACGAGTGTATCTCTCATTTGCTGGAAATGACAGTCCTTCCTGGCGAGTGTCTGAGTCACACGTGTTCACTGGGTTCCACAAACACACACACAGCATGTCGCACTTACACTGAGGGATCTGTAGCTCTGCTTTGATTAGAGCCGGTTGGTTGTGTATAAGTGTAGCAGTGCTCATGCTCACAATCCCAAGCAGTCTGAAGGCCTGAGTGCTCAGCTTCCAGTCTGTGGCTTAGGGGTTATAGGATATTAAAGCTCACAGCACTAGAGACTTTTGAGTGTTTTTCAGTTCCTTTATTACAAAGATTTCGAACGTATGGATCGAAACCTAGTGCTAAAGGAACTGAAACTGAGATATACACAGGATATGTTGTTTCCATCCTCCGATACTCATTTGCTGAAAGTTTCTGAGAAAATGACCATTTACAGTATAAGTTTTTAGCACAGCTACATATGAGGAATCCCTGAGGAAACCCACAGGAAGAAGGGTTGAACGTACGTCAGGATCGAAGCAGTGTGTGTGTGTGTGTGTGTGAGAGAGAGAGAGAGGGAGAGAGAGAGAGACATTATCCCATTAATGCAGTAAGGGTGAGTGTGTGATTTATTGAAAGAATGAGCATGAATAATACTAGAGTATGAATGTGTGTGTGTGTGTGTGTGAGAGAGAGATACACAGGATATGTTGTTTCCATCCTCTAATATTCATTTGCTGAAACTTTCTGAGAATATGAACATTTACAGTACACGTTTTTAGCACAGCTACATATGAGGGAACAGGAAGAAGGGATGAACGTACGTCAGGATCGAAGCAGAGACCGTGGAGCTGAGAGCTGCAGCACTGCGTCACACAATAAGATTCATTTCACTGAAAAACAATTAACTGTAGGAACTCATATTAATCATGAGGCAAAGTATTTACATATGGATCCCGTGTAACCCTTTTTACCACTACACTGGTGATGACATCGACTTTTCAGAGAGTTTTAACAGAAAGTCTGGCTTTTAGTGTGAGATGTGTGTTTGTGCATCTGAATTTTTGTGCATCTGAAGTGGTTGAAGATCCATCCATCCATTTTCTATACTCACTTTATTCCTAATTAGGGTCACAGGGATCTGCTGGAGCCTATCCCAGCACACGTTGGGCGAAAGGCAGGGAAACACCCTGGACAGGTCACCAGTCCATCACAGGGCCACATATATAGACAGACCACCACTCCTATGGGCAATTTAGAATTACCAATCAACCTAACATACATGTTTTTGGACTGTGGGAGGAAACCGGAGTAAAAACCCATGCAGGCACGGGGAGAACATGCAAACTCCACACAGAAACACCCCTGCCTATTTGAACCCAGGACCTTCTTGTTGTGAGGCAACAGTGCTAACCACTAAGCCACCATATCAACATACAAACAGTAGCCTCTAGTCGGTTAGGGAAAGACAGAAATACTTATAATACTACTTTCACATGAGCTTCATATTAACCTCCACTGTGGAGTGACAGGACAAGCACATTCAATGCTGACCCTAGACACAACCACTGTAAAAATGGTTTTAAGAGTTGCAGGCTGCATACAGTGAGCATAAACTCGAGGTAGCCCCAGTCGACATTTGGGTAATTTGTGGTTGTGTGTTTCGTGCAGAGGTTTGTGTCATTCTGAAAGCCTGTGGCACACCAGCTGACTCGACACACCTGGCGCAGTGTGTGTGTGTGTGACGACACAGGAAAAGCAACAACTCATGACAGCAGAACATGTTCATGTGTAAGGCTGTCATTTAAGACACGACCGAACAAACGAAGGAAGCGTAGAGAATATTCCTCCCTGCAAAAACAGCTTGTTTGTGAGCGTAGATCGTTAATAAGGGACAGGATGAGACCGGGCCATCGTTAAGAGACTTTGTAATCATCATGTAGGTCAGAAATGTCATCAGTCAGAGTCAGAGAGCGATTCCAGGATCCAGCATTAAGATGTCCGACGTGATAGCGGTAAACTACTTTAGGTCTAAGGTTAATTAGCAGATTTACTTATTTAGCATCCTTATCTTCTCTCAGATAAGCTGTGGAAATAAATAGAAATGTAGAAAAAGCTGGCTCTCCACACAGTCTGGCTCGAGACTCGTGTCGATTCCAGCTTTCTTAAGCGTTTCTGGGTCTCTGGCTCTCCGCTGCATTTTCATTGAGGAAATGAGTGAAGTGAAATCTGATTAGTTCCAGATTGCTGCCCAGGCAACAGCGTCCAAAAATACACTCAGTGACAAGGCTGGGATTCGTCTGCCTCTTCAAAACTGTCAGCGTCCCGTACATAGTCCTCTGTAATTGAGCTATTAGCAAATAAAATATGTTTTGTGGTCACCAAGGTGATGCGGGTTGTATTTTTTCCCCCTAAGCTGATACACAAACATGAGAACACGTGTGCAGGTTCGCAGTGAAAGAGCTTGAGAGTCACTGTTCAGATCTCATCAGCAAGGGACCGGTCTTTAACCGGTTTAGCTGCACAATTGCATTGGATTCCTGTCTGTAATTTCCAAACATATGTAATAATGATTATTTGTGTTTCGGCGCTGCTTTTAACATCTCCGGCTTGACCTTGTTTATGTATCATGTAGTAGGTGTCTGGTACTGAGAATTAGAAGTGCAGGTAGAGGAAAACATAACAACACACAGTAGAGGTCATACGTTTAGCTTGCAGAATCTGCCAAGTGTTAATAAGAAAGAAAAAAGAGATGGATCATAAGATTCTGCCCTGAATGTGTTATTTCACATAAGAGAAGTTTAACATGTAGACCAGAAGACAATAATAACAGAAGGTAACACACTACAGGAGGAGTGTAAACTGATATTTTGTCTTCTGGAAATATTTTATGGAGCGTTATAACAAAGTTTACACTCATTATCCTGTTCAAAAGTTTGCTCTTTCACCGAGTCTGTGCTTTGAGACATTGCAGTGTGTCATCAGTGTAACTGATTATCAGTCAGACAGTCCGAGATTTCAGACCAGCAACAAGCCAGACTTTGTGTTTGTGCTGTAAATAATGTAACCGGACCGTATTGTACCAGGACACTGGTGTTACAGTCCACCAGTGGAATGGAGATCGACTTATAGGACATTTTCCATCAGTATAAACAAACCAATTATTTTATCTTTGCAAGTCTGATATAAACCGAGTCTTTCAGTGTGAGACGTGTGTTTCTCTCTCCGTTGGGATAAACTTTACACAGAATTTTAGTGGTTGAAGAATAACACCTTTGACTTTTAACTGCTTCTGAACAAGCGTCACGGAGAGCAGAAATGGGTTCGATATCAGCATTTGCTTCGAAGAAACATTTGTGTGTGAGAGTTTTTTTGGTACTTTCTGAAAGTCCTGAGTGTCTACTTTCACATGAGCTTCGTATTAACCACCACTGTAGAGTGAGACATGATAAACGCATTCAATGCTGAACATGGACACAACCGAACAGGAGGAAACTCCATTTTGTAGCCTCTGGGGAAAAGAGTTAACTCTTTCCTGAAGCTTTCTGAAATGATAGAGAGCTGACCTCAGCTCTGTCCTGTTGCTGTGCCGGTTGTTTAGATAAAGACTGGGATTATGGAAAGATTTCTATCTCAGTTCTGGTTGATGAATGATAGCCCCCCCCAAGACATAAAAAAAGGTTACATACCACACAAAAAAGTTAGGTAATTATTGCATAATTTGTTTGACGTACACTTCTACATCACTGTTCCCCATGACACATTAATCATTTTACAGTTTTTGTGATTCATCATCTGCAGTCGAAACTCCTCGGAGCTGTTAGTCGTTTCATGCTGCATCGCATGTGGTAGTGCTAATTGTCTGACACACAACTTTAAATAGCTTTGTGCTTGCGAATTTTCAAGGTTCTGTAGATAAGAGGTAAGAAATGAGTGAATGATTCTTTCTGCCTCGCATGCGCTTCGAGCTACACAAGGCCTCTGGGGCTGTCTAAGTGCACGGTGTTTAAAAAGGTCATCTCTAAATTCACTAATCCTAAATGATCCTGATCATTGTTTCTTTTCACAGAGTGTTAGAGTGCCAAGACTTGCCTATCGTTAACGGACAGTGCGATCCTTATGCTGCCGTGTCCTTACAGGGGCCATCCAGGTAAATCTGCCTCTGCAGCACAACAGCCTCCTAGTGTTTGGTATTAACACACACCGTTAAAGAAAGGTGTCTCGGTTGCGAGAGCCGTCACGTTCACAAACCTTAATCTCATCGCATTACAAGCTCTCATTCGTTCTCTCTCTCTTTCTGTCTCTTTCAACTCCAACAGATCGGAAGCCAAAAAAACCAAGGTCAAACGGAAAACCAACAACCCTCAGTATGATGAAGTCTTCTACTTTGAGGTAGAAAAACACAACGCAGATGTCTTTCACGATCCTCTGAAACTCATTCTGTCTGAGTAAACTTTAACCAGTAGAAATGGAGCCTGACATTTTAGGCACGGTGCATGTATTGATGCATTCGGGCACCTTTTTTCTAGAATATCTTTTGGTATATTTCATTCTCTACGAGATCTTTCAGATTTATCTGAACGCTCAAGGATGAACTTTTCAGTTTGTGGTTTTCCGCTTTGACGAGCGTCCACACCCTCATGACCGCTGCTTACTCGCAGTTTACAAACAAGCCGAGCGCAGATTGTGAGAAGCGATAAGTTGTGGTTGACTACTGTGGAAAAAAAAAAACAGAACAAAAGTGCAAGTGTGGGGATCAAAACGGAAAGAGGACATGACCACACCCCTGCACTTGCCTTTGCTTTACTGCTTTCAGAGAAAACCTCAGCAGACTTGTTGATGTTGAAACACCCATGAGGAACACGGTAACCTCTCAAAGTGATGAAAACTCTGCCTTGACTCGCCTAGCTTCATCCTCCTCCTCCTCTCCGCTCTGCTCCGTGTTGTCCGTCCTGGACAGAACTAGTCTACTGGCACATTGACGCAGACTGGTGGACAAAAGAAGACAACAGCAGGATTGATTCCAGTGGTGCAAGATAGACAATCCACTCCATTGATCTCATCCCCCTGACAGTCACGGTCTCTCCCACACAAAGCACGCCACACAGACATACCGAACCCTACAGCCCAGAGTTCATCCCAGTGCCACATACTTCACCACCAACTACAGCACGTGTTAGCTACAACCCAGATGTCCTGCCATCATTAAAAGCGAGACTTTTCAGCTGCTTTCCTTATAGAGTTTCAGCGAAGCCTCAGAGTAACTGTGTTCGGTGTCTCGAAAGCCATTTCCTCAAAAGGAATGCAGCGGATTGGTATCAGGATGTAACATCACGGCCCAGGACGTGCCAGACCGCACGTTTTTCCTCTTCAGAAATAAGAACACACCTTATTCCGGATCAAGAGACTGATTTACTGATAGCACACCGAATCGCTGAGTTAGTTAGAGACGCAGCTGTCTGTCACTGGTTATTGTAATACCGTGGAAATCACTTTCTTTACGGAGAACGAGTTATTTGGTAATGTTTAACCGACAGCGTAGCTTTTTTCTTTTGCCATCACTGACTGTAAATAGTGTAGAGGACTTTAGAATTAGAGCAGGCTTAATGATGGAGATGGTTGTGGGGGATGGTCTGAGGTTAGGGCATGATAGTAAGAGGTGAAAGAATGCTCCAAACGTGACGTAAACAGCCACATACATTTTTCCACTATGTATATGTATAGAATGCGTAGAAGTATACACACACACACACAGAGACCAGTGGAAAAACATCATCAGGTCTTCAGCTGTCCTGCTTCTGTGATCCCGAATCTTCAGATTCCTGTTCTTTGGCTGATGGGAATGGATTTGTTTGGTTTTTTGCTGTTATCCTCATCAAGGTTTGATCATACGCAAGTATAAGCAAAGCAAGTCCTGCGTCCCGCCCGCGTATCTGCACTGGAGCAGCACCAGCACTGTATCACTTGGCCTTCGTATTGAGCTTCCAGGTTAAAACTCTGCTGTGGCGGCTCACGAGCCTCAGCTACACTGCACTCGTTGTTGTAACATGAGATGCAAATCGAGTCTGAGTCAGTTACAGGACACAAGAAAAGATCATTGTCCCTGCATCAATCAAACCTTATAAACATACCCTGTGTAGGCTTTACACGGCTTCTCTTAATATGTGATCTTTTATACAGGTATACGGGAATGAGAGAGGTTTTTACTCTCAGTTACACACTGTGCTGTTCACCAAACAATTAACTACCAGATACAAGAAAATTTCTTTCACCAGCACAATAAAGCCGGGACTCGTAATCTCTCATCTTTTACTTCATCACGCTTGGAGTGTCCACTACTGTTCGTCTCTCACACACAGCTTAGTCATTTGTTATAATTTAATTTAAACAAAGGAAGAAGGAAGGAAAGAGACAGTGATGAAAACACAGACTAGAGGAAGTTAAACACTTCGTCTAGGAACCTCAGATCCACACCAACCTTATTACTGCTCTTTTCCGTCGTCATAGTAACGTGTGTCATCTGATGCCTTGAATTTTCTGAACTGTCCTTGCAGATCACCAGACCACTCAGCTACACCAAGCGGCAGTTTGACGTGGAGGAGGAGGATGTGGATAAATTAGCGCTCAGGTGTGTGTGTGTGTGTGTGCATCAGTGTACAGTGTGTGTACAGTTAAATAAAGAATAAAAGATGACGTTCTGTTATAGGAGAATAATCAGTGATGTAGTGATGGTATATGATCTGATGGTTAGATTATTAACCCTTCGATTGTTATTTTCCTATATAAGCACTGCGATTATTCTTATTTTATTAGTTAAAGAACATAATACTTATACGCAGTCGTATTTACTCCAATCGTCCACATAGTTCCTGTTCTCACTTACTTTCTAACATCTGTAAACAGTGTCCTCAGCAGCTCCACTCTCATGTTTGACATTAAAGCAAAACATTTCCAGTGTGTGACGTACCACAGCAAGCACAAATCCTCTGACCGTTACAAAGCACTAGCACTGGAGGCTCCTTTCATGCAGAGTAAACATCTCTTCACTGAAAAAATATCAACTATCTCAACAGTTAATAGGTTTAAATACGTGTATCGGTCCATCCAGGATGGTCACAGGAAGCCCACATATATTCGGACATTTTTCTTCCAAAATGGCCGCAGATTTGAACCAGGACACATTGTGTGACGTCAACACAACACACATTCAGGCAAAGCCCTCTCTGATTCGTGTGTGTTGAACAGTTTCCACAGAAGCTTGTTACACATCTGTCTCCATTCTTCAATAGGAGAATCCCGTGCTTGCAATTTTGCTGATTTAAATGGTTTTCTGCAAAAAAAAAAAGCACACAAAAACATACAGCAAAATCTAGCATGTTTGTCCACAACAATTACAAAAAACCCCTCCTGGAGTTTACCCACTATATTAGTCTTCGTATCGGCAGCAGTTACTGTAGAACAAGTGCATTAATATAGAGCTTTCATGCAGAACTACTGTCAGTGCTGCGGTTAGAGCAACCTTCTGACCTGAGATTTCAACCCTGCCTTAATGTTCTTCATCCTGAGTGTGACTGAATGTAGAGTCATGAAACTCTTGCTTTGGTTTCTTCAGGGTGGATTTGTGGAACGCCAGCAACCTGAAGTTCGGAGACGAGTTTTTAGGAGGTGTTCGGGTGCCACTGAAGGTTTTGGGTCAGGAGGGTGTTCATGACGCATGGTATTAAACCCAGTATTAGTACTCATTGAAGCACATGATGTTAGTAAACTCTATTTAGTTGAAAGAGAATATCTTTCTATTCTATCTTTCTCTGTCTCTTTCTCTCTCTGTCTCTCTCTCTCTTTCTGTATCTCTCTTTCTCCTTCTGTCTCTCTTTCTCTCTCTGTCTCTTTCTGTCTTTCTGAATGTCTTATTATTTCTCCTTCTGTCTCTGTCTCCCTACTCTCTCTCTCTCTGTCTCTTTCTGTCTCTCTCTTTCTCCTTATGTCTCTGTCTCTCTCGTGCTCTCACTCTGTCTCTCTCTCTCTCTCTCTCTTTCTCCTTATGTCTCTGTCTCTCTCGTGCTCTCACTCTGTCTCTCTCTCTCTCTCTCTCTCTCTCTCTTTCTCCTTATGTCTCTGTCTCTCTCGTGCTCTCACTCTGTCTCTCTGTCTCTCTCTGTCTCTCTCTCTCTCTCTCTCTCTCTCTCAGGTACTTCCTGCAGCCGAGGGATAACGGCAGTAAATCAGTGAAGGCCGATGAACTGGGTTCTTTAAGACTCAACATTGTTTACACAGAGGACCATGTCTTCCCTTCAGAGTGCTATAGTGACCTCACTGACCTGCTGCTGCAGTCTGCACACATGGAGGTGAGCTTAGGCACACAGGTAGGTGGGTGGGTTTGACTTTTGGACTTTTTTCCACACAGGTTTCTCAACAAGTTAATACACTTAATCTTTATATTTGATCATGCTTTATGGTTCTTTTAGGTAACTTTACAAATAAGACATTTTTAAAAATGCCTGTTAATTAAACCGATAGAATAAAATGTGGGTGATTTCCTGAGAAAATGTATCCCAAGTAGCCAGAACAATTCAGATGACCGGCTGCTGAAAGTTAAGATCGTCTTAATCCATGAGTGGTGCATTGTAAACAGCACTGAATTCGTAGAATTGAAATATATTACTCGTGAAACATGTTTTTTAGGAGTATGTGTATCAGTGAACAGAGTGTTGTTTATTTCAGTGCACGAGTCTGATCAGTCAAATAAATAAATAAATAAATAATAAAATAAATAAATAATACATGTCGAGTGTCTGGGATGTCCAGGGCTGGCACTGACAGTCAAGCCTGTTATAAGAGACTGTTTACTAATAACTATAGTATTTTTTTTTAATCATATGTGGTTCCACTGTTGGCAGAGATAATTATGATTCTAAAGTGTGTGTGTGTGTGTGTGTGTGTGTATCATAGCCTGTATCAGCGTCAGCAGCCCACATCCTTGGAGAAGTATGCCGGGAGAAGCAGGAAGCGGCCGTCCCGCTCGTCCGGCTCTTTCTGCACTACGGCAAAATCGTGCCTTTTGTCAGTGCAATCGCCAACGCAGAGGTTAACCGCACACAGTGAGTTCACACACACACACACACACACACACGTCTTCACTGTCTTTATATGGAGTTTTTATGCATCTGTCAGGATTGTAGTTGTTAATGCTGTGATGTCATCTCAGCCTCAGTAATGAGCATGTTTTTGAGGATTCGGCTCTGTTCAACGCTGAAGGACTGGAAAAATAATTGTGTTTATTGTTTGAACAGGATGCATTTTGTGGACAGTCTGTCTGTTAATAATATTAGCCTTGGACATTTGTAGTAAATATAAAAAAGCTAAACCTATTGGTGTAAAGCTTAAAACACATCTTTTACATATGTAAATATCAGCAGTAACGTTCCTAATGCGAAATAAACACAAATAAATACACAAATTAAAGCCTGGTGTTGTTCATGCTGAGTGAAAATGAGACATATTGTGTGGAATCAGAACTGGAGATACATCGACCAGGCATAACATTATGACCACCTGCCTTATATTGCTGTTGGTTCCCCTTTTTCTAAAAAAAAAAAAAAACAGCCCTGACCCGTCCTGCACTGTGTATTCTGACACCTTTCTATCAGAACCAGCATTAACTTCTTCAGCAATTTGAGCAACAGTAGCTCGCCTGTTGGATCGGATCACACGGGCCAGCCTTCACTCCCCACGTGTATCAATGAGCCTTGGCCGCCCATGGCCCTGTCGCCGGTTCACCACTGTTCCTTCCTTGGACCACTTTTGATAGATACTGACCACTGCAGCCCGGGAACACCCCACAAGAGCTGCAGTTTTGGAGATGCTCTGATCCAGTCGTCTAGCCATCACAATTTGGCTCTTCGTCAAACTCACTCAAATCCTTACACTTGTCCATTTTTCCTGCTTCTAACACATCAACTTTGAGGAGAAAATGTTCACCTGCTGCCTGATATATCCCACCCACTAACAGGTGCCATGATGGGGAGATCATCAGTGTTATTCACTTCACCCCTCGGTGGTCATAATGTTATGGCTGATCAGTGTATATGAGTGAAGTATTGGCAGCTTGTACTAAACTCGTTCTGAGTGTCGAGACGTCTAGAGATTTTCACACCTTCGTATTTATAGGGCTGTAAATTGATTATTAATAACGTGTCAGTCGTTCTCGAGTCTCAGAGCAGTGTCTCTCTCTCCCTCAGGGATCCCAACACCATATTTCGGGGCAATTCATTAACGTCCAAATGCATTGACGAGACCATGAAGCTGGCAGGAATGCACTATCTACAGGTCACTCTCAAACCCATCATCGATGAGGTGAGACTCTCACTCACTCTGAGCGGAAAATACTCTTCGCTTTTTATCTTGTTTGTGATTGTTTTCTGCATGTGTGTGTGTGTGTGTATGATGTGGTGTGTATATGATGATGTATGTGTATGTACGATTGTGTGTATGTGTGTGTACACATGATGGTGTGTATATGTCATGGTGTGTATGCATAATGATGTGTGTGTATGTGTGATGGTATATGTAAATGTGTATGTAATGGTGTGTGTGTATGATGGTGAAAGTATATAAGATGGTGTGTATACATGATGGTTTGTATATTTGATGGTGTATGTGTGTGTGTGTATGATGGTGTGTATGTGTGTGTATATGATAATGTGTGTATGATGGTGTGTGTGTGTATATGATAATGTGTGTGTATGATGGTGTATGTGTGTGTATATGATAATGTGTGTGTATGATGGTGTATGTGTGTGTATATGATAATGTGTGTGTATGATGGTGTATGTGTGTGTTTATATGATAATGTGTGTGTATGATAATGTGTGTGTATGATGGTGTATGTGTGTGTATATGATAATGTGTGTGTATGATGGTGTATGTGTGTGTTTATATGATAATGTGTGTATGATGGTGTATGTGTGTGTGTATGATGGTGTATGTGTGTGTATGATGCTGTATGTGTGTGTTTATATGATAATGTGTGTGTATGATGGTGTATGTGTGTGTGTATATGATAATGTGTGTGTATGATAATGTGTGTGTATGATGGTGTATGTGTGTGTTTATATGATAATGTGTGTGTATGATAATGTGTGTGTATGATGGTGTATGTGTGTGTGTATATGATAATGTGTTTATATGATAATGTGTGTGTATGATGGTGTATGTGTGTGTGTATATGATAATGTGTGTGTATGATGGTGTATGTGTGTGTGTATATGATAATGTGTTTATATGATAATGTGTGTGTATGATGCTGTATGTGTGTGTTTATATGATAATGTGTGTGTATGATAATGTGTGTGTATGATGGTGTATGTGTGTGTGTATATGATAATGTGTTTATATGATAATGTGTGTGTATGATAATGTGTGTGTGTATATGATAATGTGTGTATATGATAATGTGTGTGTATGATGGTGTATGTGTGTGTATATGATAATGTGTTTATATGATAATGTGTGTGTATGATGGTGTATGTGTGTGTTTATATGATAATGTGTTTATATGATAATGTGTGTGTATGATGGTGTGTGTGTTTATATGATAATGTGTGTGTATGATGGTGTATGTGTGTGTATGATGCTGTATGTGTGTGTTTATATGATAATGTGTGTGTATGATGGTGTATGTGTGTGTGTATATGATAATGTGTGTGTATGATGGTGTATGTGTGTGTTTATATGATAATGTGTGTATATGATAATGTGTGTGTATGATGGTGTATGTGTGTGTTTATATGATAATGTGTGTGTATGATGGTGTATGTGTGTGTATGATGGTGTATGTGTGTGTTTATATGATAATGTGTGTGTATGATAATGTGTGTGTATGATGGTGTATGTGTGTGTTTATATGATAATGTGTGTGTATGATGGTGTATGTGTGTTTATATGATAATGTGTGTGTATGATAATGTGTGTGTATGATGGTGTATGTGTGTGTTTATATGATAATGTGTGTATATGATAATGTGTGTGTATGATGGTGTATGTGTGTGTTTATATGATAATGTGTGTGTATGATGGTGTATGTGTGTGTTTATATGATAATGTGTGTGTATGATGGTGTATGTGTGTGTTTATATGATAATGTGTGTGTATGATGGTGTATGTGTGTGTGTATATGATAATGTGTGTGTATGATGGTGTATGTGTGTGTATATGATAATGTGTGTGTATGATGGTGTATGTGTGTGTGTATATGATAATGTGTGTGTATGATGGTGTATGTGTGTGTATGATGCTGTATGTGTGTGTGTATATGATAATGTGTGTATATGATAATGTGTGTGTATGATGGTGTATATGTGTGTGTATATGATAATGTGTGTGTATGATGGTGTATATGTGTGTGTATATGATGTGTGTGTATGATGGTGTATGTGTGTGTGTATGATGGTGTATGTGTGTGTATGATGCTGTATGTGTGTATATGATAATGTGTGTGTATGATGGTGTATGTGTGTGTGTATATGATAATGTGTGTATATGATAATGTGTGTGTATATGTGTGTGTATATGATAATGTGTGTGTATGACGGTGTATGTGTGTTTATATGATAATGTGTGTGTATGATAGTGTATGTGTGTGTGTATATGATAATGTGTGTATATGATAATGTGTGTGTATATGTGTGTGTATATGATAATGTGTGTGTATGACGGTGTATGTGTGTGTTTATATGATAATGTGTGTGTATGATGGTGTATGTGTGTGTATATGATAATGTGTGTGTATGATGGTGTATGTGTGTGTTTATATGATAATGTGTGTGTATGATGGTGTGTGTGTGTGTATATGATAATGTGTGTATATGATAATGTGTGTGTATGATGGTGTATATGTGTGTGTATATGATGTGTGTGTATGATGGTGTATGTGTGTGTGTATATGTGTGTGTATATGATAATGTGTGTGTATGATGGTGTATGTGTGTGTATGATGGTGTATGTGTGTGTATTTATATGATAATGTGTGTGTATGATGGTGTATGTGTGTGTTTATATGATAATGTGTGTGTATGATGGTGTATGTGTGTGTATTTATATGATAATGTGTGTGTATGATGGTGTATGTGTGTGTTTATATGATAATGTGTGTGTATGATGGTGTATGTGTGTGTTTATATGTGTGTGTGTATATGTGTGTGTATGATGGTGTATATGTGTGTGTATATGTGTGTGTGTGTATATGTGTGTGTATGATGGTGTATGTGTGTGTGTATATGATAATGTGTGTGTAAGACGGTGTATGTGTGTGTTTATATGATAATGTGTGTGTATGATGGTGTATGTGTGTGTGTATATGATAATGTGTGTGTATATGGTGTGTGTGTGTATGATGGTGTATGTGTGTGTGTATGATGGTGTATGTGTGTGTGTATATGTGTGTGTATGATGGTGTATGTGTGTGTGTATATGTGTGTGTGTATATGTGTGTGTATGATGGTGTATATGTGTGTGTATATGTGTGTGTGTGTATATGTGTGTGTATGATGGTGTATGTGTGTGTGTATATGATAATGTGTGTGTATGATGGTGTATGTGTGTGTGTATATGATAATGTGTGTGTATGATGGTGTATGTGTGTGTTTATATGATAATGTGTGTGTGTGATGGTGTATGTGTGTGTGTATATGATAATGTGTGTGTATGATGGTGTATGTGTGTGTGTATATGATAATGTGTGTGTAAGACGGTGTATGTGTGTGTTTATATGATAATGTGTGTGTGTGATGGTGTATGTGTGTGTGTATATGATAATGTGTGTGTATGATGGTGTATGTGTGTGTTTATATGATAATGTGTGTGTATGATGGTGTATGTGTGTGTTTATATGATAATGTGTGTGTATGATGGTGTATGTGTGTGTTTATATGATAATGTGTGTGTATGATGGTGTATGTGTGTGTGTATATGATAATGTGTGTGTATGATAATGTGTGTGTATGACGGTGTATGTGTGTGTTTATATGATAATGTGTGTGTATGATGGTGTATGTGTGTGTTTATATGATAATGTGTGTGTATGATGGTGTATGTGTGTGTTTATATGATAATGTGTGTGTATGATGGTGTATGTGTGTGTTTATATGATAATGTGTGTGTATGATGGTGTATGTGTGTGTGTATATGATAATGTGTGTGTATGATGGTGTATGTGTGTGTTTATATGATAATGTGTGTATATGATAATGTGTGTGTATGACGGTGTATGTGTGTGTGTATATGATAATGTGTGTGTAAGACGGTGTATGTGTGTGTTTATATGATAATGTGTGTGTGTGATGGTGTATGTGTGTGTGTATATGATAATGTGTGTGTATGATGGTGTATGTGTGTGTTTATATGATAATGTATGTGTATGATGGTGTATGTGTGTGTGTATATGATAATGTGTGTGTATGATGGTGTATGTGTGTGTTTATATGATAATGTGTGTGTGTGATGGTGTATGTGTGTGTGTATATGATAATGTGTGTGTATGATGGTGTATGTGTGTGTTTATATGATAATGTGTGTGTATAATGTTGTATATGTGTGTGTATATGGTGTGTGTGTATGATGGTGTATGTGTGTGTGTATATGTGTGTGTATATGATAATGTGTGTGTATGATGGTGTATGTGTGTGTGTATATGATAATGTGTGTATATGATAATGTGTGTGTATGACGGTGTATGTGTGTGTTTATATGATAATGTGTGTGTATGATGGTGTATGTGTGTGTGTATGATGGTGTGTGTGTATGATGGTGTATGTGTGTGTGTATATGTGTGTGTATATGATAATGTGTGTGTATGATGGTGTATGTGTGTGTATATGATAATGTGTGTGTATAATGTTGTATATGTGTGTGTATATGGTGTGTGTGTATGATGGTGTATGTGTGTGTGTATATGTGTGTGTATATGATAATGTGTGTGTATGATGGTGTATATGTGTGTGTATATATGATGTGTGTGTGTATGATGGTGTATGTGTGTGTGTATGATGGTGTATGTGTGTGTGTATATGATAATGTGTGTATATGATAATGTGTGTGTATGATGGTGTATATGTGTGTGTATATGGTGTGTGTGTATGATGGTGTATGTGTGTGTGTATATGATAATGTGTGTGTGTATATGTGTGTGTATGATGGTGTATATGTGTGTGTATATGGTGTGTGTGTGATGGTGTATGTGTGTGTGTATATGATAATGTGTGTGTATGATGGTGTATGTGTGTGTGTATATGATAATGTGTGTGTATGATGGTGTATGTGTGTGTGTATATGATAATGTGTGTGTATAATGGTGTATATGTGTGTGTATATGATAATGTGTGTATATGATAATGTGTGTGTATGATGGTGTATGTGTGTGTTTATATGATAATGTGTGTGTATAATGGTGTATATGTGTGTGTATATGGTGTGTGTGTATGATGGTGTATGTGTGTGTGTATATGATAATGTGTGTGTGTATATGTGTGTGTATGATGGTGTATATGTGTGTGTATATGGTGTGTGTGTATGATGGTGTATATGTGTGTGTATATGGTGTGTGTGTATGATGGTGTATGTGTGTGTGTATATGATAATGTGTGTGTGTATATGGTGTGTGTGTATGATGGTGTATATGTGTGTGTATATGGTGTGTGTGTATGATGGTGTATGTGTGTGTGTATATGTGTGTGTATATGATAATGTGTGTGTATGATGGTGTATATGTGTGTGTATATGGTGTGTGTGTATGATGGTGTATGTGTGTATGATAATGTGTGTGTGTATATGTGTGTGTATGATGGTGTATATGTGTGTGTATATGGTGTGTGTGTGTGATGGTGTATGTGTGTGTGTATATGATAATGTGTGTGTGTATATGTGTGTGTATGATGGTGTATATGTGTGTGTATATGGTGTGTGTGTATGATGGTGTATGTGTGTGTGTATATGATAATGTGTGTGTATGATGGTGTATGTGTGTGTGTATATGATAATGTGTGTATATGATAATGTGTGTGTATGATGGTGTGTATGTGTGTGTGTATATGATAATGTGTGTATATGATAATGTGTGTATATGATAATGTGTGTGTATGATGGTGTATATGTGTGTGTATGATGGTGTATGTGTGTGTGTATATGATGTTTGTGTATGATGGAGTATGTGTGTGTGTATATGATAATGTGTGTTTATGATGGTGTATATGTGTGTGTATGATGGTGTATGTGTGTGTGTATATGATGTTTGTGTATGATGGTGTATGTGTGTGTTTATATGATAATGTGTTTATATGATAATGTGTGTTTATGATGGTGTTTGTGTGTGTATATGATAATGTGTGTGTATGACGGTGTATGTGTGTGTTTATATGATAATGTGTGTGTATGATGGTGTGTGTGTGTGTATGATGGTGTATGTGTGTGTATATGATAATGTGTGTGTATGATGGTGTGAATGTGTGTGTGTGTATATGATAATTTGTGTGTATGATGGTGTGTGTGTGTGTATATGATAATGTGTGTATATGATGGTGTGTATGTATGTGTGTGTATGTGTGTGTATATGATAATGTGTGTGTATGATGGTGTATGTGTGTGTATGATGGTGTGTGTGTGTATATGATAATGTGTGTGTATGATGGTGTATGTGTGTGTATATGATAATGTGTGTATATGATAAAGTGTGTGTATGATGGTGTGTATGTGTGTGTGTGTATGATGGTGTATGTGTGTGTATATGATAATGTATGTATATGATAAAGTGTGTGTATGATGGTGTGTATGTGTGTGTGTGTATGATGGTGTATGTGTGTGTATATGATAATGTATATGATAATGTGTGTGTATGATGGTGTATGTGTGTGTATATGATAATGTATATGATAATGTGTGTGTATGATGGTGTATGTGTGTGTATATGATAATGTATGTATATGATAAAGTGTGTGTATGATGGTGTATGTGTGTGTATATGATAATGTATATGATAATGTGTGTGTATGATGGTGTATGTGTGTGTATATGATAATGTATATGATAATGTGTGTGTATGATGGTGTATGTGTGTGTATATGATAATGTATGTATATGATAAAGTGTGTGTATGATGGTGTATGTGTGTGTTCTGTTGTGTAGATCTGCACTGAGCACAAGCCGTGTGAAATCGACCCTGTAAAGCTGAAAGAATCAGAGAATCTAGAGACCAACAGGGTGAGTCATACTTCTCTCAGCCTGCATGTTTATAAGCCTGTGTGTGTGTGTGTGTTTGAGTGTTTGAGGCTGTATATGAGTAACAGAAGCATGTGATCCTGGATGCTTGTTTACTTATCTGTGTGAAACAAAGCAATACAGACAGACAGAGCGCTAGGCTGGACGTTGTGAAAGGCATTTCTAATTTCCAAATGTTTTCACAGTTGTCTGTCTTCATCTACTTGATGGCACAAACACGAGCAGGCATAAGCCTTCCAGCAGTGTGTGTGTGTGCGTGCATGCTTTCCTTCACCTCCCTTTCTATGTCTGTTCTCAGGAGAACCTGCGGCAGTACGTGGATCGCATCTTCAACGTCATCACTACCTCCGGCGTCAGATGCCCCACCGTCATGTGCGACATTTTCTTCTCGCTCCGAGAATCTGCCGCCACCCGTTTCCAAGGTAACCGCGTACACACTTAGTGTGACCTTGAGTTAGCAACTGAATGCTGTGAAGCATAAAATAGTCTCCTGCTTTTATTATTAGTGCTGGTGGAGTTCAGCGTCACCCTGAACCCACAGCAGTGCTGCTGTTTGTCTTACAGTGCGTAGAGTGAAGCTAGATTTCTCTCAGCAGAGACTCAGACATCGCTGAGGAGTTTCTGAGTTTCACTGTTCTTTATCCCCCTCGATCACTCTGCATTCCCTGCCATGTCCTCATTTGCTTTCACCGCCTGCTCGCTGGCTCTGGTGTTTGAAAGAAAGCAGCAGCAGGTTGGATTTGATTGTGAGTTTGCATGATGCCACCTGCTGGACACTGAGTCTCATCGCAGTGACGTTATACACAAACAGCAGAGAGCAAACACCAAGAATTTTAGGAATTACGTCATTTTCAGCCTCGGGATATGTGTCTGGGCTATAAAGTGATGCGAATCCATGTTGATCCAGTGACCTCCATGTTCAAACTCTATCAGCTGTGTGTGATGTATATTTACCTCAAAACAGCAAGCTATATAGTCAGTGTTATAGATTTAAGCAAGTCTGTATGATGAAAGCTAAAGAACTATAATAAATATCTTGTTTAAACATAAATAAGGGCTACTCTGTTTACTGTTGATGTTGCAGTATGTACTGAAGACAAATTGGGAAGATCCTCAGCAGGAATCCCAAACTGTTTTCTTTTGGTTAGTCCTGCTGGTGCCCAAGATGGCAGTCACAGTGTTTTTGTCCTGTGTCTGGTCTCTTTGCATATTTTTTGTCAGTTCAGGTTCAATATTCAAAGGACATACTTCTTGATATCAGGAGAACAGTATCAGATGATTTATCTGCAGATTTATTATCTCCTGAAGCATGTTCATAAGGCTCTCCAAGCTGTGTGAAAAAGACAGAGAGGCAAGTGGGCTGGAGCACTGGTCAGATTTAGGAGGAGAGGCTTGTGATCTCCGCTCCCAGGAATATTCCTGTGTAATGTGCACTCAGTTTATAACAAGATCAACAAACTCCCAAGCACAATAAAGACATTAGTTTACTGCTTCACTGAGGACTGGCTGAACGGCACTATAGTGGAATACCAGCATTTCAGATATTCCCTGATCTTTGCTAAAAAATAAATAAATAAATAAAAGAGGATGTGTGTATTAATCAAGTCTGGTGCAGTCAAAAATATGGTCTGTTCATCCAGAGGTCACTCAAATGCGACTCACATCTGGATCTCCCCCAATTCCACCAGTTCATTAAGTGTGCAACCTGAATGGGGATAAACTTTAGTCCTCTACTTTTGACCCAGCTAGAACGCAGACTAAGCCAAAGCTCTGGCCCTTATGGACTGTCTATGATCCAACTCATCCCTGCATTTTGACCGGAACTAAAGGCCGTGAAGTCTGGAAAAATAAGCCATAAAGACATTGAGTACTGAAGCACTTAAATACTACAACAGACGGAAATGTTTAAAATAAATAATAAATAGCCGGAGGATGGATGAGGATCAGCTTCTGAACATGTCTGAACCCTGGGCTTTCAGCACCGGAGCACCACAAGGTCACCTCTCAAATCTGCACACGACATCACTGTGATTAGTCAACAGTGACGAGTCAAAATACCACCAGGAGGTTCAACAACCAGCCTCCTGATGTACATCAACTTCAGGAAGCGCACATCTTCCCTCTCCTCACTCATCCTTGATAATTCCTCGGTGAGCACTGTCTCTTCCTTCAAATGGAATTTGTCAACAAGAATGATCAGCAAAGGATGTTCCCCATCTTCCCCAGGCATATTACTGGTTCCATTCCATACCATCACTATGGACTGCATCCTTATGTCTGCCATCACTCTCTGGTTTGGTGTAGCTTTGTCCAGAGAAAAGAGGAAGCTGCAACACACTATCAGGACCACTGAGAAAATCATCAGCTGCAGACTGTCACTTCTTGAAGACCTGTACACCGCCAGGACAAAGAGACGAGCAGGAACAATCATCATCATCATCATCATCAGTGACTCCTCCCACCTTGCTAATTACCTGTTCCAAAAACTACCATCCCTGAACAGCTTCATTCCACTGAAAATTTCTGTTATTAACCAGACGGCTATCTCTTGTCAAATATAATATAATATTGACCTGCCAATAACGAGCAATCTTCACTAAATGATTTTTATGAATAGAGTGCTGTAGGATGACCTGTTTTTATACACCAGCCCAGAGGTGATCATCTCCCTCAATCCCTCCACAACAAGCCTGTAGCATTTTTCTCCCATTGGCTCTTGGATTATTGCAGAAATTCAGCTCTGACCAGCAGACACTTATGATTCATTTTCTTCATGAAGATAAACACAATTTTAATGAATTTTGAAGCATGAAGTACACTCTGAAGTTTTTGGGGATGAATGAAAAGTGGGAGAGTTGGAATAGTTTGAGTGTGTTAGTAATATAAACACAACGAGGCAGAAGTAGACGATGTTTCCTATTTGGCATGATGTGGTTTAACATCCCTAACAACTTCTGTAGTCCTGTTTATCCACTTCAGCAGCTGTCTTTTCCTGATCTATAGCTGGTATATTTTATATTGTAGAATAAAACATGACAATATCTTAATCTTAATGTTAGACACAGGCCTTATTTCAGGCATTTAAATCAAAATCCCATTAAAAAATCATTGACTTCAGGATGATAGAACCAGAAGTAATAATAATAATAATAATAATAATAATAATTATTATTATTATTATTATTATTATTATTATTATTATACTAATAATAATGGTGATAATAAAAAATAATAACAATAGTTAAGTACTTATAAAAAACATTGACTTCAGGATGATGGAACCAGAAATAATAATAATAATAATAATCATAATTATTATTATTATTATTATTATTATTATTATTATACTAATAATAATGGTGATAATAAAAAATAATAATAATAGTTAAGTACTTATAAAAAAACATTGACTTCGGGACAATGGAACCGTAAATAATAATAATAATAATAATAATAATAATAATAATAATAATAATGATTATGAGGATGATAATAATAATAATAATAATAATAATGGTGATAATAAAAGTAATAATAATAGTAGTTAACTACTTATTAAGTTTATAATTTATTAATTTTATTATACATTACTATATATCATTGCTATTATATTTTATATTTCCACAATTATTTATTAATTTCACTCTGTTTAATGAACCCTGAACTGCATGCAAATTACAACGGAGCCTGCTCTTTTCTCTGAAGGTGTAATATTTATATATTTGTATATTAGGGGCCGTATTTGTTTATTACGACGGTTGTTGATGATTTGTTTAATAAGATTGTGAGATGTGTTGAATGCATTGTGTTGTGACCAAACACCATAAAAAATTCCTAATACATATAAAATGATTCTGATTCTGTTGTTAGTCTGATGATGATGATGGTGGTGGAGAAACAGAGCGTGCTGATGTTTGTGTTTGTGGATGTTCACAGTGGACCAAGACGTGAGGTACACAGCCGTCAGTAGCTTCATCTTCCTGCGATTCTTCGCCCCAGCGATCCTCTCACCCAACCTGTTTCAGCTCAGGCCACATCATCCGGTGAGTGTTTTCAATATACATCACTGACCATGTGATCCTCCTGCTGATAATAACATTTCAACTGAGCTGATTGAGGAAACCTGCATCTGTTTCCAGTGTGTGAAACTGTGTGTTCTTTGTAACATGCCCTTCTTGTTTTTCCTTTTAAAGGATCCTTGTACATCACGGACTCTGACACTCATCTCCAAAACCATCCAGACCCTGGGAAGCCTTGCAAAGTCGAAATCAGTAAGTCGGTGGATTAAAGTCTATGGCTTTGGAAACGCTATCACTTTAAACAATCTTAAAACAGGAAATTGTTTGATGTCAGGAAATCTGCATCCTGACGATGCCGAAGCGATCTGTAGCCAGGAGGAAAGGGAGTAAAATTCCCGTGCTCTCTCATGTTATACTCTCTTCCCTGTTAGCCATAGTGACGCTTTAGCCAATCATCTGATCTCACGTGACTCTGTATTAGCACTGAACTGGGGCAGAAATAACTGCTGCTTCTTAAAGCTTGCTAGTTAACCGAACATCTGACTGAATAATTGACTGTGCAGTCGTGAAAATAGGTTTAGATTTAAGCTACAAACAGTCGTTGTCCATTCAGTGCTGAAATATTTCTGTTTGTGAAACTGGACATATCAGTGATGATGAGATTTTCTCACTCTTTTCCAGGGCAACTTTAAAGAGTCGTACATGGCTGCGTTTTACGATTACTTTAATGAGCAGAAGTATGCAGATGCTGTGAAAAACGTGAGTTTGCTTATTTGCACTTTTCTTACTTACGATGTTGTTGAATTCTGTGTAAAATGGATTCTTCTTTTGAGTCTTCAGGAACATGTTCACTTTACATTTACAGCATTTGGCATCCAGAGCAGCTTACGTTCATCTCATTTATAAAGCTGAGCAGTAGAGGGTTAAGGGCCTTGCTCAAGGGCCCCAGTAGCTTGTAGGTCCTGTGGTTTTAACTTACAGCCTTCTGATCAGAAACATCTCTTCAGTGTGGAGCTCCACCCATCCTCTTCCATTTGGACGATGATATTACTTTAAATAAACTATATAATAGTGATGTTGTACAGTATGGTTCAGTATTGTTTATTTGATTTCCATAGCAACACCCCACTCACTACCAAACCCATGTAGACATCAGTGAAATGCCCACCAAGGGAGAGGGGAGAGAGGGAGAGGAGACAGAGAGAGAGGGAGAAGGGTAGGAGAGAGGGAGAGGAGAAAGGGAGAGTAGACAGGGAGAGAGAGGTAAAGGAGACAGAGAGAGAGATAGAGGAGACAGGGAGAGAGAGAAGAGGGAGTGGAGACAGAGAAAGAGGTAGAGAGACAGAGAGAGGGAGGTAGGGAGAAAGGGATTGGGAGAGAGGTAGAGGAGACAGAGAGAGAGGGAGAGGAGAGAGAGAGGGAGAGGAGAGAGAAAGAAGATAGAGAGGGAGAGGGGGGGGGGTGAGAGATGGAGCGGTGCCATGTGGCAAACAAATTTAAAAGTGGACACATACTGTTAACTCCTCTTAATGTTGTTGCTGTATCACTGCATTCTCCCTCTATCTTTCTCTCTTCCAGCTTTAATAAAGTATAATTATTATACCATTATAGCTAATGCTTTCATTTCCTCTGATGTGTGTGTTGTGTGTGTGTGTTGTGTGTGTGTTGTATGCATGTTGTGTGTGTGTTGTGTGCTTGTGCACAGTTTCTGGATCTGATCTCGTCGTCTGGGAGATGGGACCAGAAGAGCATTGAGACCCCCATCATGTTAAAAGAAGGGTAAGCAGCGGGCAGCAGCACTGTGCTGTATTAATCATCATCTTGTGAACCGTTTAACCAAAGATGAGTTAATGCATGTGATAAATGACTCTCTCGTATCTTTTGCAAGTTTGGAACTTGCACAATGAACTTCAATATTAACGGCAGAGCCAATGGAACGGATACGTGTGTGTGTGTGTGTGTATCTCTGATCTGTCTGTCAAATTCAGGTCCTGGGGGCCACAGCTCTTTAGAGATTTGTTTTTCTCTTCAACTAAACCAAATCTAGTCCTCTGTAATTAACTGATGAGTTGAATCGTGTTTGTTAAAGGAGGTGTAATATGTAGTGCTCTGCAGTGCTGTGACGCTCTAGGACCAGGGTCTGACTCCTCTGGCCTTTAAGACACATTCAGGTGTCTTTTTTCTTGTATTTCTCTGCTGGGCACAGGAGCGTTAAACTGACTAATAAGAGGGTTGATGGGAAGGGTTCTTGCAGGTAAGCTGCATCTGATTGGCCGCTCCTCTGACCCTCACCGCCCTTTCCGCTTCCCTGATACGTGTAAATTGTATAGACAATTATCAGGGAAGTGCCGAACCTAATAATACGCTAAAGTAAATGCAGACAGAAGCTCCTGCCATTGTTCTTTTGTGTTGTGTGTTGTGGCCAAAGATATTATCAGAAGAAGAGACGTCCTGGCAGTGTGTTTTCAGTCATACAAGCCCAAGCTCCTGTCTGACCTTGATGACCATGTTGATGTTTCTAATGCAGATTTCTAAATCTGACTAGAATGATATTATGAGCCGTCTTTGGCTCAAACAGAGCAGAAAAAATGATGTTCTAGCTACTGTGGGTGTAAATACCCCAGAAAATGAAAAGGGGGCTCTGGGAGGATCTAGTTTTTATGATATTCACATTTCTGCCCAGCTGATTTTATGTGAACAGTGACTACCAGCCAAGAGGACATCACATCTCAAATAGCTTCTTACTGCTTACACGTGCAGTGTATAGGACAGAGATCATCACCATGTGGCCTGCAGTCTGGATCCAGACAAGTATTTCAGTGGAATGAAACTAATAACGCTTACTGTATTAAAAGAAACAAATTCCCTATAGTCTATAGAAGCAGCACGGCTTCTGTGGCAGACCCTCTGCTGTGGCTTGTGTGGTCACATGCATTTCTGTAAATTATTTAACTGAAGGAAGCTCATCAGACCAGAGAGACTCACCACAGGGTTAAACACATTAGCTTAGAAAGGGAATGGTTTTCTCATCCTCTCTGGTCTGGCTGCATGGATTATTTATTTATTTAAAGACAATAAGTCAAGCATGTATGGTCATTTTCACCATATGTAGCTGCTGTAGTACACGGTGACATGAAACAAAGATCCTCAAGGACCATGAGGCTATGTAAAATAGCAGAGAGCTAAGAACTATGTACAGTAACACAGTGCTACTTAAAGTGCATGTGTACAAACAGTGCAAGACAGACAGTACAAAACAATCCCAGTACAATTACAAAACTATATAATAGTATAGTAACCTGCACAAAAACAGTTGAGTAAAGATGCTAGAGACAGAGGCAGATTGAAAAGCCACGTGCAAAGATTGATGTATAATCAGTCAGAGAAGTGTGTTTTCTCTTCTGTTTCTTTTCTTACTGTGTGTAAACATCACAGCACTGCTCTGAAACTGAACATAACCACTGAGAATTGCAGTTTTTAAGCGGAATCGAATCATTAGTAGACTGTTCTCATCATTCAGTGAAGAGTTTTACGTAGCTGAAACTTGCTGTAGTTTAGTTTAATGCCCCTGACATCAGATACAACCTAATGCCCTAAGAAGCCATTTAGGATTTATAGCTGTTCTGAATTTAACGGGTTATTTACCTCATAAATATCAGCCTAGACGCCGTCTCAGCTAAATCTTTACAATTATTTTTCTCAAGATTTCTCTCTTGCATGTTGAGGTCACTAAAACTTGACGTCACGTCACGTGGCTCCCATCATTCGATCCCTTAACTCCGACTGCTCAGCTGTCTCCTCTCTTGATAATGTCTCTGGTTGTGGCCTTCTCAGTGTTCTTTGATAGCACCACCTCCCCATAGTTGTCATAGAGGCTGGACATGGCATGGTCCAAGCACAGACATGTTCTACAAGTTAGTTAGAATGAAGTCTGTGAGTCTGTTTAGCTACAGCGTGCAATAAAGCTGCGACCCAGTGTACCATTTCAGTGTGCTTGAAATTCACACAGCCATTTACTTTAATATGTGGTATTTTTCTCATCACTGCTTTTCAGTCATTCAGTAAGCATCAAAGTGACGACTCTAGGCGTAAAATTGGTTGGGAACAGGTTTTAAAAAAGCATGTCAAAAGACAATAGTAAATATACTCTACCTGTTAGTAATGCTATGCTTGTGATGGAGGAAATAGTTTTTTGGAGGAAATAGTTTTTTACAAACACACTCCATTCTTAATGTGTGCTCTTCATTATCTCTTCTCTTTCTGCTTCTTTCCCTTCATACCATTGGCCAGATTTATGATCAAAAGAGCACAAGGGAGGAATCGCTTCGGCATAAAGAACTTTAAGAAGAGATGGTTCCGGCTCACTAATCACGAGTTCACTTACCATAAAACCAAAGGTAATGCCGATGCTACTCTCTGGTGGTGTTAAGCACCTGATAATTCATCTCACTTCCAGCTCTGTGATGTACAGATCACCCAATATACATGTTCACCTACAGTATGAAAGGTTTAGTAGTTGTAGGTTTTGTGTTTGCATTTGTTGTTGTGCTTTATTGTTTGTGTTGATTTTTGTGTGAAGGTGAAGGAGCTTTGTGTAGGATCCCTATTGAGAACATCTTGGCTGTGGAGAGATTAGAGGAGGAGTCTTTCAAGATGAAGAACGTAAGAGACTATGTACAACATACCAGCTACAAAATGACACTCCCATATACGTTTTAGTGGACAGTTTTGTCTTCATTTCACTTGGATATACATATATATATATATATATAGATGACAAAATTAATTCTTTAACTCTTTTTACCAGTACACTGACTTTCCAGTCTACTGGCAGAATGGAAATCGACTTCAGTATAAAGCAGTGAATGATTTTTATGGCCACATCAGAAATCTTTTGCTTTCGGTGTGACTCGTGTGTTTTTCCCTCTGTTGGATAATTATACAGACTTTTAGTGGTTGAATTTTAGAACAAGCACTTGGGGTATCTCAGAGAGCAAACATGGGTTTGATATCATCATTTACTTTGAGGATAGAAAAAGAAAATAAATTGTTTTTGTTTTATTGAACTTTTCTCTGAACATATTGCCCCTAGTAGGCTAGGTGAAAACTGAAATACTACAAATTCTTAAAGCCATGAGTGTCTACTTTCACATGAGCTTCATATTAACCTCCACTGTGGAGTGACATGATAAAGACATTCAACTAAAAAGGAGGAACTTCCATTTTTTGGCCTCTAAAAAGAGGTCATCAGAACCAAAGTGAGATTTCAGTAATATCCAGCTGATGTGTCTGTCCAGTGGATACATGACTTAGCCCTTGCTCCTCAGACCACATAAACACTCTGACCTTCCTGTTGGTTCTCCAGATGTTTCAGGTGATCCAGCCAGAGCGGGCGCTGTACATTCAGGCCAACAACTGTGTAGAGGCACGGGACTGGATCGACATCCTGACTAAAGTCAGCCAGTGTAACCGCAAGCGCCTGAGCACCTACCATCCTTCAGCCTACCTCAACGGCCACTGGCTGTGCTGCAAACAGGCCATAGACTCCGCTCCAGGCTGCACCCCCTGCACAGGGTTAGTCAAATACATCATTATTATTACTCTGCTAATGCTAACGAAAGCATCAACATTTCCATGATCATTGTACAACTGAACTGAAATTCACTGTCCACTGCTTAGTCCAGTTAATGTCCTGTGGGGAAGCATATTTTGGGTCAGGTATAATACTCTACAGTGGAGTTGACCAGTAGGCATTTCACATGTACCTCCAAGCTCTCTAAGCACCTGTTAAATATTTTCACTCTGTCATAGCAGTGTAATGATACACTCTGGTCACACTTCAGTACATCACGATTCATTCAGTTTCATTCTCAGGATATTTTTAACAGAATTTGGGGGGAAACAATGCAAAACAATGTTCATATACATTTGTATAATTTGCTATGAACAGAGGTGTAATATCTTAGAAATACATAAATAAACGTAGAATAGAAATTTGATTGAAGTGACTGATGCAGTGCAAAATGATCAAGCACACATGATGAGGTTTGTAGAAGCACCTGAGGCATCGATTTAACTGGAAACACAGCTCCAAAGTCGACTAAGGTGCATGACTCCATCGACGTCTTTCCTGGACAAGATCATAGTTGTATAACCCATATGTGTCTGTTGCTCCAGAATCCTCAGCAGCAGCATGCTCTCTTTATATTTGAACTCCATGGGTTTTGCAGACCTCTGGTGTCCAAACTGTGCGATTGCATTAGATGCATAATGAACAGAATACTCATAATCAACATTTAGAATACTCATAATCAACATCAACATTGAGTATAATCATACCCAATAATCAACATTTTTCCATCTTGCACCATTACATCCTAGTTTATTAGGTATTTGTTAGGAAGTAGGTAGTTACAGGTGTCTGTGGTCTCTCTATATTTTTCACACATGGCTATATTGGGTGAAAGTAAGTCATTCAGAGTAGCAGAGATTTATCTTAAAAAATATACACTCTTATTTATTGCTCAGATCCAGATCTTTAATGCTGTAATAAAAGCAACTGAAATGTGTTGCTTTGTGTTTGCGCAGTGGCCTGCCCGCAAACATTCAACTTGACATAGACGGGGACAGAGAGACAGAGCGCATCTACTCACTCTTCAGCACCTACATGTCCAAGCTCGTCAAAATGCAAGGTGTGTGCTAGCATACTGTCTATACTTTTGAGTAGCAGGTGAAGGAGCTCTCAGTAACCTGTGTCCGTATCCCATCATCACAGAGGCGTGCGGCAGTAAGTCTGTGTATGACGGGCCCGAACAGGAAGAGTACTCCAGCTTCGTCATAGACGACCCACAGGAGACCTACAAGATCCTCAAGCATACCGTCTCAGCTGTGCAAAAGTTGGAGCAGCAGCATGCACAGTACAAGCGAGAAAAGTTCAGGAAGACCAAGTATGGCAGCCAGTGAGTAGCAGTTCAGTTATTTCCTATACTGTAAGAGGAAGCTCATTAACTCCAAATGATTAGTATTAAAAACAAGCCTTATATTTATAACTGTTAGTTTATCCAGTTACTTTTGAGTGTGTGAAAATGGAAGGACAGTGTAAAAAATTTCTGAGATTGATCCAAATCAATTATGGAGGTGTCCAGAGGCAACAATGTCCAAATATTTATGGACTTTATATATATAATTGTTCAATTGTTTGTTTCTTTGTTTGTACAGGGAGCATCCAATCGGTGACAAGAGCTTCCAGTGCTATATCCGCCAACAGTCGGAGAGCTCCACCTACTCGATCTGACTCCGCCCATTACCACAATGCCCTTGTCTCTGCAACTGATAACACGGCGATGCCCGCACATCACAGGAACTATGGGTCGTGATTGACAGGAAGACGTTGAGAAAGGAACGTGAGATTAAGCTAAAAAAAAAAAGAAAGAAAGAATCTTACTCCAAGCTATTCCTTCTTTTGTATGTCGTACAAACCCAATCAACAGCTTTCCACAGAACTGTGTGCACTTTAATCGTCACACCTGCCCCGCTGACGATGAAGCTCTGCCTCGTGGCATATTTTCACTGAGGGACATTGTTTTAAGGTCTTGAGAATTTTATTGTAGCTCTTCAGGACCAAACTGCAGGTTTGAGAACCCTCTGCTTTTTGACTTTTAAGCACATCGGTGCATGCCTGTTAATGAGAGCCTTGTGGCCAATCCCAGCTCAGAAGAGTTAGAATCTACCACCTTCAGCTTTAGGATGCACGGACTCATAATCATCGGCATTTCTTAATGCATGGTAGCATTTTACCCCTGGCAAAAAATAGCTTTAGCCAAAGTAACACACAACTTAATAAAAGTAGCCCCGAGTCTAAAGGAGTAGGTGATTAATTCTTCTGAATTGGGATGTTGACTGAAAGGACCTATCTGAATCAGATGTTAACTGTAACCCCTACTTCTTGTTTTGGTTTTGATTTTAACGCCATTGCTTTTAAAGACTTGTCTTCGATGAACTATGGCATAATGAAAAGTTTCTTTCTTTTTTTTTTTATTTTCCCGGCACCTTGTCCATGTCCAGACTTGTCCCAGTATTGTTACATGCCTTTTGAGAACATTCCTTATGATCCCCAGCCCAATATAACAGCAACTGAAGGATTAGAGCAGACTGGGAAATGGAATTAGTGATATCATGTTCTCACAATATCCACAAAACCTGAACTGGGCATGGGCTCTAAATAGAGCTGGCATCTGGCATGACACTAAAAAAACTCAGAGCCCAATTGAAAGCCAGTACCTTTTATACATTGCTCCGTTTTTTAACAAAAATACATCAGATCATCTGTAACCTTTTGATTTAATTGAATCGAGTTACTCAGTTTGCTCTTAAACAGGTCCCTTTTGCCAGTAATGCCAATGCCAGACATTTGTGGTCTTTTGTACTTTTGTTGTGTTTTATGTACTGTAAATAATGCATTTGTAACCTGTGTCTTGTACTAAGAATTATTTCCCTATAAGGTGTGTGTGTGTGTGTGTGTGAGAGAGAGAGAGAGAGTTGAAGCATGTGTGAGGGAGAGATTTCTTATCTTAATGATTATGTTCTATTTTAACAAACATTCTCCCAAACACTTCTAAGTGTAACATACCGAGTGTTGTTTAAACCAACACACTTTTGTGTATTTCGGAAATTTTGTGTAAGTTACAGAAATGTACTAATGGCCCAATTTCTTTACTATAGCTCATCCATTGGTGCATGTTTCAGTGTGAATATTTTTTCTTTTAATATAAGCCAGACAATTTTTGCTACCCACTCCAAAAAGGTTCAGTATTTATTTTTATATCACAATATATATAGCATTTTGTGGGCGAGAGTATTTGAGTACAAAAGGTCTCCGTACGCCGAGTTTGAAAGATGCAATAATTTTCCCGTTCAGTTACTTGATGGATATCTGATCGATGACGAAATTAATTAATAAATCGACGACTCATTTTAGCTTCGGATCAACGCTCTTCACAGGGATACCTTAAATAGAGGGGAGAACCGTGTATTTTGTATAATTATATAAAGAGTATTATTACAAGTCTGTGATGTGTAGAGGTCGATGTGAATTTGAATGATGAAAATGTAGATGCAAAAAAAAAAAAAATCTTTTTTTTTTGTCTAAATGAAGGCAATAGCAATGAACCCGTGAATGTGTGATTTATTTCATTTTTCAATATTGGTTACTGCCCTGTGATGGACTGGTGAACTGTCCAGGGTGTACCCCTGCCTTTTGCCGAGTGTGTGCTGAGATAGGCTCCAGCAGATCCCTGTGACCCTAATTAGGAATAAAGCGGGTATAGATGATGGATGGATGGATGGATGGATGGATGTTGGTCACTTCACAAAACACTTACCATGGCCTCGTTTACTAAAACCACCATCAAAGGAAAAGTATTTCTCTCGTTATCGTCACTGTCCGCTGCTACGACAATATATTCATGCTAAGCATTTTCTCCTCCACAGAAAAAGCATTATTAAGTGTTTAATGCATTAAGACTGTGATACTAAAAGACTAAATTCAGTATAGTCCTTATTAATTAAACATACTATATACAGGCAAGTCGATAAACCCAGAATCTGAACACAACAATAAAGTTTACCTGAAGTGATTTAAACTCCACAGAAACCCTTCTCGAGACCGTGGTTCAGGGTCTTAATGCATTACGTCGTGTCTTTGTAACGGTTTTCTATGAGAGGCTTAAAAATAAAAATATATAGTCTTAGCACTTGGATTACAGTCAGTAGATAGCGTTGGAGAGAAATGAGAGAAAATGGTTTTAGCAGTTTAGCTTAAAGTAGATAAGCATTTTTTGTGCTGTGTTTTTTAAAGTCCCCCTTTACACCCTTTGGAAGTAAAACTGGTTAAAAAATATATCTGACATCTGATTTGTTACCCATTCACACTGAAAACTTTCATACAAGTCAAAAGTAAATCCTGGGGGCTTTTGGGATGATTGGTGTTGTTTTTCAAGTCAGTCTCAGGGAGAGAGAGAGAGAGAGAGAGAGAGAGAGAGAGAGAGAGAGAGAGAGAGAGACTCACAAAAGTAAGTACACCCCTCACATTTTTGTAAATATTTTATTATATCTTTTCATGTGACAACACTGAAGAAATGACCCTCTGCTACAATGTAAAGTAGTGAGTGTACAGCCTGTATAACAGTGTAAATTTGCTGTCCCCTCAAAATAATTCAACACAGCCATTAATGTCTAAACCGTTGGCAACAAAAGTGACTACACCCCTAAGTGGAAATTGGGCCCAAAGTGTCAATACTTTGTGTGGCCACCATTATTTTCCGGCACTGCCTTAACCCTCTTGGTCATGGAGTTCACCAGAGCTTCACAGGTTGCCACTTGAGTCCTCTTCCACTCCTCCATGATGAAATCACAGAGCTGGTGGATGTTAGAGACCTTGCGCTCCCCCACCTTCCGTTTGAGGATGCCCCACAGATGCTCAATAGGGTTTAGGTCTGGAGACATGCTTGGCCAGTCCATCACCTTTACCCTCAGCTTCTTTAGCAAGGCAGTGGTCATCTTGGAGGTGTGTTTGGGGTTGTTATCATGTTGGAATACTGCCCTGCGGCCCAGTATCCTAACGGAGGGGATCATGCTCTGCTTCACTATGTCACAGTACATGTTGACATTCATGGTTCCCTCAATGAACTGTAGCTCCCCAGTGCTGGCAGCACTCATGCAGGCACAGACCATGACACTCCATGCTTGACCACCATGCTTGACTGTAGGCAAGACACACTTGTCTTTGTACTCCTCACCTGGTTGCCGCCACACACGCTTGACACCATCTGAACCAAATAAGTTCATCTTGGTCTCATCGGACCACAGGTCATGGTTCCAGTAATCCATGTCCTTAGTCTGCTTATCTTCAGCAAACTATGCAGGCTTCCTTGTGCATCATCTTTAGTAGAGGCTTCCTTCTGGGACGACAGCCATGCAGACCAATTTGATGCAGTGTGCGGCGTATGGTCTGAGCACTGACAGGCTGACCCCCCACCCCTTCAACCTCTGCAGCAATGCTGGCAGCACTCATACGTCTATTTCCCAAAGACAACCTCCGGATATGACACTGAGCACGTGCACTCAACTTCTTTGGTGGACCATGGCGAGGCCTGTTCTGAGTGGAACCTGTCCTGACCACTGTATGGTCTTGCCCACCGTCCTGCAGCTCAGTTTCAGGGTCTTGGCAATCTTCTTAAGGCCATCTTTATGTAGAGCAACAATTCTTTTTTTCAGATCCTCAGAGAGTTCTTTGCCATGAGGTGCCATGTTGAACTTCCAGTGACCAGTATGAGCGAGATAACACCAAATTTAACACACATGCTCCCCATTCACACCTGAGACCTTGTAACACTAACGAGTCACACGACACTGGGGAGGGTAAATGGCTAATTGGGCCCAATTTGGACATTTCCACTTAGGGGTGTAGTCACTTTTGTTGCCAACAGTTTAGACATTAATGGCTGTGTTGAATTATTTTGAGGGGACAGCAAATTTACAGTGTTATTCAGGCTGGACACTCACTACTTTACATTGTAGCAGAGGGTCATTTCTTCAGTCTTGTCACATGAAAAGATATAATAAAATATTTACAAAAATGTGAGGGGTGTACTTACTTTTGTGAGGTAGATAGATAGATAGATAGATAGATAGATAGATAGATAGATAGATAGATAGATAGATAGAATGTCTAATGTATATGTGGCTTACTGTGTGCTGTATTTTGAACACCTGAGGTGATTTATACCCTCAGAAGCAATATCTGATTATATGACAGTTTTGACTGGAAAGACTATAGATTAAATGCTTTTGTTTACTGAGTTTTTAGGTTAGGGGTAGGCTTAAGTGTTAGTCATAGCATTAAAAATGATAAGAGGGGGAGAGAGATTGTGGTGTGTGTGTGTGTGTGTGTGTGTGTGTGTGTGTGTGTGTGTGTGTGTGTGTGTTTTCCTGTAAACATGAGGTTAACCCGGGTTGTGTATTTTTTCCAGCCCTGAAGCTCTGCTAATGTAAACAGGGGGTCAGTAGCACGTAGGCTAATGTGCTCAGTGGCTCTTGTTTGAGGCTCGCCATCAGGAGCACGTCTCTCTCTCTCTCTCTGTCTGTCCATAACCTCTCTCAGCACTAAAGCACTTTTTTTGAGATAAACTTGTGGAGGAACTGGACGTGTCTCCGACAGGCCTGATCTCAGTATCTCCAGTACAGAGCAGATCTCAGCGGCTGGTAGAGGATCATGTGGAGACAGAAAGCGGAGTGGAGCTGCTCTCTGTTCAGCCTGCTGCTGTTAGTGCCGCTCTGCCATGGACATCACTGTAAGTGCCTGAGATTCATCACTTTCCCTTCCTTCACCTCTAACAACCTCGACTTATATTATTGTCATAATTATTATTATTATACTGACTACATGTAAGGCAACGCGTTGAGATGAAACGCTGCGCAACATCAACACAGTGTGTGAGAGTCGGTACTATATTGTTGTGTTGTATTATTGTTATTATTCTTATTATGACTATATCAGGGTTTAAACACGTGTCTAAGCGACATTATCGCCAGTTTTGCTCGTGTTGATGTTTCTGATCTCTCGGTGTTGAGCACGAACTTAGTTTAGCAACAACAAACACTTCCACCGGATGCACGTGCAGACCCTAAATCCCTGCGGACGCGTTTAATCCGGTTACAGCGGCACGCAAAGTACGCATTTTACGCAGTTCTTTACAGCTCTGACTCTGTCTGTCTGTATATGTGTATGAATGTCTGTCTGTCTGTCTGTCTGTCTGTATATGTGTATGAATGTCTGTCTGTATATGTGTATGAATGTCTGTCTGTATATGTGTATGAATGTCTGTCTGTATATGTGTATGAATGTCTGTCTGTCTGTCTGTATATGTGTATGAATGTCTGTCTGTATATGTGTATGAATGTCTGTCTGTCTGTCTGTCTGTCTATATGTGTATGAATGTCTGTCTGTCTGTCTGTCTGTCTATATGTGTATGAATGTCTGTCTGTCTGTCTGTCTATATGTGTATGAATGTCTGTCTGTCTGTCTGTCTGTCTGTCTGTATATGTGTATGAATGTCTGTCTGTCTGTCTGTCTATATGTGTATGAATGTCTGTCTGTCTGTCTGTCTGTCTGTATATGTGTATGAATGTCTGTCTGTATATGTGTATGAATGTCTGTCTGTCTGTATATGTGTATGAATGTCTGTCTGTCTGTATATGTGTATGAATGTCTGTCTGTCTGTATATATGTATAAATGTCTGTCTATCTGTCTGTGTATATGTGTATGAATGTCTGTCTGTCTGTATATGTGTACGAATGTCTGTCTATCTATCTAGAGCTATCTATAGCTCTAGCTAGTCAGATAGACAGACTAACAGAATGATAGATATATCTATCTGTCTGTCTGTCTATTTATTTGTCTATATGTCTGTCTGTATGGATGGATAGATAGATAGACAGACAGACAGACAGACAGACATTTTGGAGTGGGTTAAAGTGGGTTGACTTGTCTGTCTGTCTGTTGATCTATATGTCTACCTGTCTATGTAATCACGTTTTGAGTGTCTTGATCAGTTCTCAGTCTGTGTGCCATCTTCATCGTTATCTGTCTTTATTTTCATCAGTCATCCAGATGTTATTGAGTCAGTTCAGTTTCAAAGCAGTCACTGAATTCAGATCAGTAGAGCGGATTAAATAAATCCCATACGTCACAGTAACTTTCACTGCCGGTGATCTGAGCAGGGAGAAATGTCTGTGACATTTTAAAAAATCAGATGCTTCTATTTGAACTTTTGACCACTTCCTACGTCATGAGGGAAGTTTTATCTGAAGCTGTTTTTTCAGCAAATTGGATCTGACCTATTTATCTTTCTCTCTCTCTCTCCTTCTTTTTCTACTTTGTTCATTCCTCCATTACACTGGCACACCAACTCTAAAATCCTAACCTGTACGATCACAATGTCATGGAATTTCCAGTCGTTTGCATCTTCTGCTTCATATATAAACATTATACTGTATTTCAGGTCTTTCTAGTCATTTCTCATGTCTAAAACCAGCACCTTCAAATGTCTTTAAGTTCTCCAACAGAGCAGTGCGTCACAGTTCCTCACACGGCACCGACGAGCGAACGCGATGTTCGAAGAGAGCAGGAAGGGCAATCTGGAGCGAGAGTGTATTGAAGAGCTGTGCAGTAAAGAGGAGGCGCGGGAGATCTTTGAGAACATCCCTGAAACGGTAGCTAGCTTTATTTTTTTAACTTATCTTTATGTAAATGCCTCTCTTAGCTGAACCTTAATCTGAGCTGGATGCTTTACAAGTGGGTTAAACTGGACTTAAAAATGATCATCTGTAAATCTTTTCCTAAAATCTTTCTTAGTTTTATAGTTTGTGCACTGTATAATGTCACTGACTCCACAGCTGGATGTTTGTCCAGTAAAATAAAATGCACTTTAGCGTTTTCATCAGATCACTGACCTTGTCCGACTGCATGACGTGATATATCGATGTGTGTTAGGTCATGTGACCAGGGCTTTAAGACTAAGCCATCAGAAATACACACAGAGGATATACCCAGATCAGCCATAACATTATGAGCACCTGCCTAATATTGTGTTGGTCCCCCTTTTGCTGACAAAACAGCCCTGACCTGTCCAGGCATGGACTCTACTATATCCCTGAAGGTGTGCTGTGGTATCTGGCACTAAGATGTTAGCAACAGATCCTTTAAGTCCTGCAAGTTGCGAGGTGGGGCCTCCATGTACCCGACTTGTTTGTCCAGCACATCCAACAGATGCTCGATTGGACTGAGATCTGAGTTTTTGCTCCAGTTTGCATGAGCATCTTATTCTTGGTCCTCTGCTGAGTACCTCATGCTATGATGAGATGCTTTTCTGCTCACCACAGCGGATCCCGCAGCCTTACATTCAGTCTTCTCTTACTCATGCCAGACTCCTAAACCTGCAGAAATGCCACTTACAGGATGTTTCAGTTGTTTTTGAACCACTATTCTGTGTAAACTCTAGAGACTGTTGTGGGTGAAAATCTCAGGAGATTTCTCAAATACTCAAACCTCTATTCTGGCACCAACATCCTGCTTATAACCAAAGTCCGGGAGATCACATGTTTTCCTCATTTGAATGTTGAACGAAGAGCTTGCGTGGCTGGCACGTGATTGGCCGATGCTTGAATGGACAGGTACATATAGATACACCTGTGTTCCTACATAAACAGTGTAGCTATGGGAATTTAAACCTTATTTAACAATAAAATATGAATTGGCCATGGTCTTAAAAAGCTTCATATGCTTAAATCACTAGGATTTACTCTAGAGAAAAAAAATTTCTATTCTATTCTATTTATTTGTTTGTTTGTTTGTTTGTTTGTTTTAGAGGTGTCAGTTTCCACCCTGCAGCTGGGATTTGATCTCAAACTCTCTCTCTCTCTCTGAGCTTTTTTGTTCCCGTGTTTAAAATTTCAGTGTTTTAATCTCACTGGGGACTCAGGAGTGTGCTGGAGATTTTCATACAATTTCACACACAGCTCATGAGGCTGATTTCAGAAATCAGGCAGTAGCTCCGAACACAGAATATCCACAATACAGTCAAAGCTGAGGGAGAATCCAGAGGGTGAAATTTTCAGACCAGCGCCAGATCAGAGACATGCACCAGGAAACAGGAGCGAATGAGCAAGTCCTCGCGGACCGGACCGTCAGCTTGATTGTGCTTATGTAGTCCAGAAACAGGAAGTGTTCATGGAACAGGAAGTGGCAGTTAGTACTCATGGGAGAAGGCAGTCTGCTGTCTGGAGGTGTTAGTGAAGGTACATAAAGGATTTAGTGCAAAATCATCTGTAGAAAAATGTGCCTCAGAGGCTGAGTATTAGCTGATCCAGCATCCATCGGATATTGTTTTCATAAGCGCTACACATTTAAATAGTTTTGCACACAGTAACTGTAAAATTCAGCGTAAATATAATAAATGAAATTCTAATATAAGAAAAACAATCACGTCTATTTATATGTAAACATTTTCAGGTCCAAAAAATACATTAATTTTTTAATCTAAGTCCAATATATGTGTTGTTGTTGTTGTTTTGCATGATCTGGCAATAACACCAAACCATCTTTCCTGACTCAAGTTTATACTAACAAAAATATGTGTCTTTTGTATTTTCAGGAATATTTCTACCCCAAGTATACAGGTGAGCAAAGTCTTCAAACATCACATAAAACTGACCCAAAGCTTCTCATATCTTAATTTAATGCTTGGAAGGAATATTTCAGCCTTGTTTCTATACTAATAAATCTAATATCTGTACACTGCACTGTAGTGTATGTCTGATTACCAGACAGTCATTTTTATTCTAGAGGTTCTTTGTATCGAGAACAGAACAGAAAACCTGCAGAGGAAAAAAAAACACCCTCATGTGAATAGAGAAGAGAGAGAAAGAAAGAAAGAAATCAGTCTATATATATACACACACACAGGCATAACATTATGACCACTGACACATGCCGTGCAGCAGGTGAACATTTTCTCCTCAAAGTTGATGTTAGAAGCAGGAAAAATGGACAAGTGTAAGGATTTGAGCGAGTTTGATGAAGGGCCAAATTGTGATGGATAGACGACTGGATCAGAGCATCTCCAAAACTGCAGCTCTTGTGGGGTGTTCCCGGGCTGCAGTGGTCACTATCTATCAAAAGTGGTCCAAGGAAGGAACAGTAGTGAACCTGGGACAGGGTCATGGACGGTCAAGGCTCATTGATGCACGAGGAGAGTGAAGGCTGGCCCGTGTGATCCGATCCAACAGACGAGCTACTGTTGCTCAAATTGCTGAAGAAGTTAATGCTGGTTCTGATAGAAAGGGGTCAGAATACACAGTGCAGGACGGGTCAGGGCTGTTTTGCAGCAAAAAGGGGGACCAACACAATATTAGGCAGGGGTCATAATGTTATGCCTGATCGGTGTACATACACATAAACCTATAGAATTTACTGAGCTACTCTTATAGTAAATGAATCAAAGCTTTCAGACCAATCAGATTCGAGAACGATTTATACAGAATCTTCACCATGTTTTCTGTTGTTGTATATTTCTAATGTTTATGAAGCGTGTCCAGCATACTGGCTCCTGTCTAACTTGTAACTGTAGAAGCCGAAGCGTATCATATTAGTTAAACCCTCTGATTTTCCGAGCTACTGTTATACAAAATCAAGGAACACTTTCTGACCAATCAGATTGGAGAACGCACCCATGCTGTGGTTTACGATTCATGATACACTTGTTAATGCCACTACGACTTACATGATTGCAAAAAAATAAAAATAACGAATTCTTCTGTGTTTCAGAGTGTCTGGTGTACTATCGCGTGGGGATGCACATTCTGAATACGGAGTCAGGAATTCCTCAAGACCTCCGCACCTGTGTTACAGGCTAGTCAGCTACTACAGACTGCTTTCTGAAGTAGGATTTGTTAGCTGCAGTAGTAACGTTAGATCACCCATGTTAATTTCAGAGATCAGTAACCAGTGTTTACCGCTGCCATGCAATAAGCAGGGATACGAGCGCTGTGTGGACGGCCAGGGCACATATACCTGTGTGTGCAAACCTGGCTGGAAAGGGCTTCACTGTGAGGAAGGTGAGTACATAACGCTCAGCGGTCAGCGCTGATACAAGATGATTTGAGTTAACAAGCGAATTCACAGAAGCTCTGAAAATCAGAGCTCTGGTGTCTCTTTTCGGACAGATATTGACGAGTGTAAGGATGTAGGTTTCCTTGCTGGTTGTAAGCAGGGCTGCCAGAACACAGTGGGGAGCTTCCGCTGCTTCTGTTACAGTGGTTATTACCAGGACGATGTCATCAACTGTATAGGTGAGCTCACCTTCATAACATCACAAGAGCACACTGGACATTTTCTTTCTTTATATACAGATGTCCCTCATTAACCGGTGCAAAATGTATACAATGGAGTAAAATTATGGACTTATGGACGTTAGTGTTTGAGGAGTGGAAAATACAGGAGAAATCATAATCTTGTCCTTGGTCATTTACTTCATGTGTTATTTATGTGTTAGATTTTGACTTAAACACGTTCTTGGAAGATTCGTACTTTACTCAGGTTTTACTGAAATTCCAACACGTGCACATGCGTGAGTAAATTTCCAAGAGAAAAGACAAATACTCGCTAATTTTCGCTTTTTTCCTTCATCGCACTGATTACAAATCTCCATCTGCGTTTCCCTTTTTCTCTTTATTTTTCCTCATATTTTTTTCCTCAGTAAATCACTGCCTTTTGCTGGAGTTTATATTCTTATAGGAAGAAAAGTTTCATTTGTCCACCCTGAAATAAATAAAAAAAATTAGCCGTTAAAATACCACAGAACATCTAAAGATGATGTTCACTAAGCTAGCTAGTTACAGTTAGAAAATCAACAAGTTATATTAGCTAGCTAATTAAATGTTGTAAATTAGCAAAGCTAAATCTAGCTAGTTCAGTTTTGTAAATTAACGTGTTAAATTGGCTAGATAATTTGGAGATTATCAAGCTAAAGTAGTAGTTACATTGTGTAAATTAGCATGTGAAGTTAGCTAGCTAGTTAGATTGTGTAAATGATCTGGCGAGTTAGGATTTGTTGTCATTGCTAATACACTAATATCCATTGGATAAATTAGCTAACCAACAATCCTGGTTTATTTGTGGTCTTTTCATTAAAATATTAGTTTTTTTTTTTTACTTTTGAATGTAGATACTGTTCAGTTTTTGGCTTCGAACTTCTCCTTTTACCGACATTACCAATGTTCTTTCATTAGCACAGCTTTTAGATTTCCCCTTGCTTGAATATAAAGAGTGTCTGTTTACATGATTAATAATGAATCTGAGGTAAAAGTTTCCACTGAATCTTCCGGACATCTCTGTTAAAACTCCAGGGCCTGTATTCTTAAAGCTTCTAAGAATTTTCTCAGAGAGCTCGTAATTTAGCTTAAACATTGCTAACTAGGAATCTTGAGCTTAAGAGTGATTGTGGACAATCTCAGAGCAACTCTTAGAGAGGAGGCGGACATGTATATGACACATTCTTTTGAAGACTGTGATAGGTTGTCCAATAAAAAAAATATAAGAGGACTTTTAAATAGCCTTCACTTAAAATAAAATACAGGTGTAATTTTAAACCTAACCACACACACATTTTATGTATGTATATACACTGACCAGGCATAACATTATGACACGGGCCAGCCTTCACTCCCCACGTGCATCAATGAGACTTGGCCACCCATGACCCTGTCGCCGGTTCACCAAGGTCCTTCCTTGGACCACTTTTGATAGATACTGACCACTGCAGACCGGGAACACTCCACAAGAGCTGCAGTTTTGGAGATGCTCTGATCCAGTCATCTATCCATCACAATCTGGCCCTTGTCAAACTCGCTCAAATCCTTACACTTGTCCATTTTTCCTGCTTCTAACATCAACTTTGAGGACAAAATGTTCACTTGCTGCCTAATATATCCCACCCACTAACAGGTGCCATGATGAGGAGATGATAATCAGTCTTATTCACTTCACCTGTCACTGGTCATAATGTTATGCCTTATCAGTGTATATCCATAATGTATACACATCTCCATATTTATAACCTAGTGACTACTTTTATTTCTGCCCTGTGTCAGAGATGACGCTGTATGTTTAATATGATCAGTCCCTACATGATCAAATCTGTAACATCTTTTTAACTCGCCATCATCCTATTGTCTGCAACACATTTCTTCTCCCTCTTCACCATTTCAGCTATTTTTTTCTCTGTGAAAGAAACCCTTTATCCGTTTAAACGTCCTACTCCACTTTTTGACCACATGGACACTTTTAAAGGTTAAGATGCTTTGTGAATAACTTTTATTTTTAGGATTTTCTCTTTAATCTTAGAATTGTGAAAACTATGAATTTTCTTAAGCACTAAGAATGTGCATGAATACGGGCCCAGATGTTATAGACTGCATTCTTCAGTTCAGATATTCTTATAGATTGCTTTTGCTCTCTGTCTCTCTCTCTCTCTCTCTCTCTCTCTCTCTCTCTTTTGGCTCTCATGCGCTTTCTCACTCCCCATTTTCTCTTCTTCACCCTCTCTCTCACCCCCCCCCTGCATCTTTCTCTTTTCTTTTTCTTCCTCTCTCTGCCCCAACATTCCCTCTCTCCTTAATCCTTAACTCTTGTTTTCCCCCTCCCCTGGCCCTAACTCTCTCTCTCTCTCTCTGCATTGCTTTTGGAAAACTCTAATATCTCAAAATCATTTGGATCTTTTTATTTATTTATTTGTTTAACGGCTTAATACTCACATCTACAAAAATAGCCATGTTTTCAAATCCAATAAAAACAACTACAACTATCCAGTCTCCTATAAGCTACCAAATTATTTTAAGGCCACAAAAAATCCTTATAAAAACACATGTGAGGAGCCAGCTCTGTCCTGACTCTGCTCCAGTTGACTTCTCTCTCGCTCTGCGCTCTCTGCCAGCTGGGTCTGAGTTTCAACAGCTGTTCTGAGAATGCTGGGATTTTTCCTGTAACAGCAAAACACGATTCCGACCAAGCCGTGTGACAACACACCAAGGGAGCCACGGAAAAGAAAACATCTCAATCAATCACACATGCTAATGTGGACCACCAGCCAGTGTGCAAACACACACACTCTCAGTGTGGGTGTTTTGTTCTCACAGGATATAGATTCTATTTAAACACTGATCTTTATCTATATTGCATAACAAGGTTTGCACAATAGTTACCCCCATTTGGCCAACCACCTCTTCAGCGTTACAGTAAACACACGCCGCGTCTGCTGGACGTTAACGGGCCCTGACTCGAATGCAGCACGGTAAATGTGTGTCAGTGTGAGCATGAATGGATCGTGCACATAACGCGACAACAAATAATGCCATAATATCAGAAAGATGTATGATCTTTTTTTCTCCCTTTCCAGATATTAACGAGTGCAGGCTTCACCCCAGCCAGTGCCTCGAGCCATCCAAATGTGTCAACAGTCCAGGCTCATACCAGTGCCAGTGTCCTACAGGATACACATACAACTATACACATGATAAGTGCCAGGGTAAGAGTTCAGACTCACTCTGTCACTATATACTACACACACACACACACACACAGAGTATAATCACTAACTGGAGGCTTCAACACACCAGTTATTCTTTCAGATGTTCAGACCTGAAAACGTCAGGGTTCTTCCTATTTTATGCTCATCTTCTTCTTCCTTTTTTTTGCACCAGAGCTAATAGATCAAATAATGGAAGTGGGTCTCAGCCAATAGTGTTCCAGCATTCAGTATGTGTATGTAATTGGGATGTGGGAGCTTAGTGGTTAAGGTGTTGGGCTACTGATCGAAAGGTTGTGAGTTTGAATCCCAGGAGATCCATCAAGCTTCCATTGCTGGGCTCCTGAGCAAGGCTCTTAACCCTCATCTGATCAGTTGTATAAACAATGAGATTAAAATGTAAGTCGCTCTGAATAAGGCCGTCTGCCAAATGTTTATGTTTATAGATTAACATTAAGACACACATGGTCAGAAACACATGGAATAAGTCTATGTGGCGTTATTTGAGACTGGAATTATCCGGAATCATGCTTGATGTTCCAAAGTGTGTTTTTCTGCCCAGGAATGCAGTATAGATTTTTGAAAGGTTATGCAAGTGTGCAAACCGTAGGTGCTACAGAGATAAATCCTGGTCATTATGAAGTACTCTCATGCACGAGGGATGACTCTGATAAGTTATTACAGAACATTTTAGCTTATATCTTGAGAACCAGGAGGCATAGAGATGAAATGTTGGCTAATTCTTAATTCATTTGCAAAATATAAACCGTTTAGCTCCGCCCACTTCTTTTTCTTTTTTTTTAGCTAATTAATGTGTAAATATGTAACAGCTACTATTGGAAACCAGTCCTAGTAGTCCTTTATCCTTGTCTTAAAAATAGTGTGGCTCAGGAGAGTATGAACCTCTGAACAATATGGCTGCCCACCTGCTCATGCTAATCAGGTCTAAAGGGGAGGAGCCTAATTCACTTAAACAGACAAAACTCCTGATTACACTCAACTCCCAAAAAACTCTAAACACTTCTGTCATCTGTTGGTTTGTGGAGTTTGTATTGTGATTCAGCAGCGTGTGCTTAATCTATATTTAGTTTCTCCTGCAGAATGGATCTTTATGGAGTAAAAAGTGAAGTATAATGGAGTAAATAATCCACATTATTCATGTTCAGTACTCATGACGAACTATTTCCCATGCACCTTCTCAGTCACTGCTGACGACGAGTTACAGATGTGTCCGTTTTGGCTGAAAAACATCTGCACAAACGGAGATTCGGTCTAATGTGTAATCACGCTGCGCACTTGTCTACAGTCAGGGCTAAAAGGAAATCAACCCCAGCCTTCATGCCTTCATTCCATGCTGTGTATTTACACTAACTGAACATTAGTGGTGCTGTTGCATATGATTCCAAAAAAATCCAAACTTATCTACTTTAAAACATTTAACACAGTAAGCAGCAGAACTCATGACATCTTGGATCTGTCTAAAGGCCTTCTAACCCCTGCTTTGATTAATTTGCAGTGTTATTGCCCAAAAAACACATCTGATGGGTGTGTGTGTGTGTGTGTGTGTTGGCCAGACCTGGATGAGTGTCAGCAGGACAAATGTGAGGGCACATGTGTAAACACAGTGGGCGGCTACTCTTGTCACTGCAATGGACGTGAGAGGCTGAAGCTGGCAGAGAACGGTTACTCCTGTGAGAAAATCCCCGAATGTCTCGGGCTCTACGACCACAAGTACGGAGAGATCCTCTACCTGGGAGAGCAGTTCAGCGGCCTTCCGATGATCTTGCTGCACTTTCGATTTCCAGAGAAGACAAAGTGAGGGACGGCTTTGCTAGGTTGAAAAAAATGTCCAAAAGTTGCATGCAGTCTTCCTTTAGAAAAATGACTGTGAAATATTGTTGATATCAGTAACAGGTTCTCTGCCGAGTTTGACTTCCGGACGTTCGATCCGGAGGGTGTGATGCTGTACGCTGAATCGTTGGAGGACTCGTGGTTCATGCTGGGATTGAGGAACGGTCGCATCGAGGTTCAGTTCAAGAACCAGCACTCTGTCAAGGTCACCAGCGGAGGAAAAGCCATCAACGACGGCCAGTGGCACGTGGTGAGTGTTCGTGTTGGCTCCAGTAGAGGTCAGTGATTTGCATCATATTAGATGTTGCACAGTGAGGAGAAATAATTATTCAGACACTTTTGTTATTTAATATAGTTCTAATACATGAATCTACCTCAACTTACATGTCTTTTTATATCATTTTATATTCATTTAGCAGACACTTTTATCCAAAGCCACTTACAAAGCAAAGCGCTACATCAAGCAGGACAATACTGTGCTACTATAGTAGAGGTGTAAGAGTTAGTGCTCTTTTTGTGTGCAGAACTATATCTATGAGATATTTTATTTATGAAAGAGGTGGGTCTTTAGCCATTTTTTTAAGCTTGTGTTGGATTCTGCTGTAGTAGTTGGTCGGTCACTAACTGATCGCAGGTAGGGGGTGCTGTTATGTTTACAAAATGTAATAGATGCACAAAAGATTTGGACACCACAAATCAACACTTTTTTTTCTCTTGCAACACTGATGTTGGCAATTGTAGTGTTACAAAATCTCACTTTCAAAATCAGAAACTAGTTGTATGATGTAATATAATATACACCAACCAGGCATAACATTATGACCACCTGCGTAATATTGTGTTGGTCCTCCTTTTTGCTGCTTAAACAGCCCTGACTCCATCATAAACTGTGTATTCTGACACCTTTCTATCAGAACCAGCATTAACTTCTTCAGCAATTTGAGCAACAGTAGCTCGTCTGTTGGATCGGATCACACGGGCCAGCCTTCACCCCCGACGTGCATCAATGAGCCTTGGCCGCCCATGACCCTGTCGCCGGTTCACCACTGTTCCTTCCTTGGACCACTTTTGATAGATACTGACCACTGCAGACCGGGAACACCCCACAAGAGCTGCAGTTTTGGAGATGCTCTGATCCAGTCGTCTAGCCATCACAATTTTGGTCAAACTCGCTCAAATCCTTACACTTGTCCATTTTTCCTGCTTCTAACATCAACTTTGAGGACAAAATGGTCACTTTTATATACTGCCTAATATACCTTTATATTTTTTTTATACTGTCTAATCTATCCCACCCACTAACAGGTGCCATGATGAGGAGATAATCAGTGTTATTCAAGTCACCTCTCAATGGTCATAATGTTATGCCTGATCTGTGTGATATAATATATAATATAATATCAAGTTATGAATACTTCCACTGTCAGTTTCATTGTTTTTAAATACATCTAATATGTACTGCATAAGCCCAAAAGACATTATAGATGTATGCACAGAAAGTATCTTAAATAACAAAACCAAAAGTTTCTGGATTATTATTTCTTGTATGTTTTAGAGTTGGGACTGAAAAGCAGAAAGTGTGTGGTCTTGTTTCTTCTGTACTTCAAGAACATGAATTGCTCTTGCGCAAATATTTGATTCTTAGGAAAGAAAACTGAAACTAAAAAAAGTACAGTTCTGATAACCCTCATGACTTATGGGAAGTCTGCACTTATTCAGGACACACGGTCTTAAAAATGACTATAGGTTTGTAAGAATCGAAAAAATGTGTATAGATTAAAAGGTCAGTAGTGTTGCTTTTCTCAGTCATCCATCGTTGTACCTTGCAGATATCAGTGGAGGAGATGGAGAACAGCATCAGTGTGAAGATCAGTAAGGAGGCAGTGATGAGTATTAATAACCCTGGCAACCTCTTCATGCCTGTCGGTGGCAAGCTGGAGACCAAAGTTTACATCGCTGGCCTGCCCAATGGCACCAACATCATTAAAGAAGTATCTCTTACACCAAACACTGCCTGCTTATTTCACTATAATATCAGCTGTACCTGGCAGTACCTGCTTTTTAATGGAACACACTCACACACAAGCATGCTGGGAATTTAATGCATTTAGGCAATGTTTACAGTGTTTAGATAACATTTAGTGGAGTGGAAACCATTTGTGTAAACTTTATTTAAGATCTCTACACAGATTTCACTGAAATAGCTCCTGAACATCTGGCATGTGTTTGTGTGTCAGATCAACCCCAGATTAGACGGCTGCATCCGGGGCTGGAACCTGATGAACCAGGGAGCTTCTGGAGTAAAGGAGTACATTCAGAGGAAGGAGAGCAAGCATTGCTTTGTTTATGTGGAGAAAGGATCCTACTTCAGTGGGGCTGGTATGGCCCAGTTCAACATTGACTACAGTGAGTCCACAGTGCTGCAGGGTATGAAGATTACTAAGCTAGACGCCTAGAGATCTGGCATCCCACAAGGTTCTGGTTTAGGGACACCTGTTGTTCTCTGTTGATATCCGGCCCTGTGGATGAGTGTGCTGCAAATCAAATATCAGCTTTCGATTTCCACTTCGACGATGACGCGCAGCTACATCTGAGAGGTCCACTTGATTTAGGAGCACATTCATGCAACATCTAAAAGATATGAAAGATTAAACGGACATTAGAGATGCTGTGAATTAAGGCAGATAAATGTCACCTTTTGAGCTACTCTGTGAAACCTAAAGCTTGAAGATAAGACCTGGGTGTAACCGTAGATGCTAGTTTGTCAGTTCATACTCTCATGTGTCACTATAAAGAACATAGCCAGAGTATGACACATGCTAATGTTGCATGAAGATGTGTAACTAGAACACCCTTTAATAACCTCTAGATCGGATCAAGATAATGTGCCGCTGGCTGGATGCCCTGTTCTTTTAAATCTGTGACACTTTTTACCAGGAAACGAATTGAACCTATATTAAAGCCTATATATTGTGAATGTTTTTACACACTGAATATTTCAGATCCTAGTTCATGTTTCTTACATCCCCATTAATCGACCATGCTAACTGCTTTGTACAAAAGGTCAGACTTTCCATGAGTCTTATCCTTTTCTTTGAAGCGTGTGTTCAGACTACACATGGATTCGATCTGAAACGGATCATTAGGTTTTACACAGACTTTTGGAGTCCATGCCATTTATTATGTTGAAGACGTTTCATCATACAGGGATTGAGACATCAGATCAGTATGTGGAGTTTTCACAAGCTTTTAGATTTAGATTGGTGACTTTGATTAAAATCGTTGTTCTGGTTAACATGTATATAAAAAAGGACAGTTGAGTTGATTAATGGCCAGAGAAACATCTGTTTATTCTCCCACCTACAGGTTCAATACCAGTGTGAGATAATGTGTCTTGTGTATAGCCATGAACTAATCATCAGAGATTAAACCTTCACCTCTTTCCACTATCCAGACACTTTTCCAAGCCAGGAATTTAAAGAAACTTGAAAATCACTCATTCCAAGGCAGCTCACTGCTTTGTGTGTTTACTTTGCAGAGGTTGATGGTCAGTGGAGAGTGGACGTGGTGATGAGTATTCGTCCGTCCAGTAGCACAGGCGTTGTCTTTGCGCTCGTCAGCAACGACACCATCCCTCTGTCTGTCTCCGTGGTAACTCTAGAACCCAACGATGCGGTAAAACTGCTGCACTCCAGTTTCCTTCATGAGCATTATTCGTTTATTTGACCACTATTTTACACACTCACTCACATTTCCCTCTCACAGTACCTGCAGGTGTTTTTAGACAGCGTTCCTGTTGTGAAGCTCGAGTCGTTGATGCTGTGTTACCCAGATCGCTTAGACGTGGAGCTGCATGTGTCTGCTCAGGACCTCCAGATCTCCGCCAGCTCCTCCAACGTGTCCAGTATTGACGCCGGAGCGCTCAGACAAGCATTAGACAAGCTCAATGGCACCATGCAGCAGCCGGTCCTTACCTACATCGGTGGACTGCCAGGTACGCTTTCTATTCCCTCTGGGTTAGATTAGATTCAGAGTAACACCTGAGTGACGACTACAGAGGAGAGAATATATTATACTATGGAAGGAAATTACACATTTCGGCAATAAATGTCTGTATTGTTTTCTCTGGATCTTTTAGCACTGTTAATACTTACTGCCTTGCTGATCTTTATAATGATCTACACTTCTTTAACCCTTTTTACCAATACACTGGTGTTAGATTGCGCAGATGGAATGAAAATCGCCTGATCAGACATTTTTACTCGGTATAAACAGATTATATTCTGGCTGCAAGTCTGATATAAAATTAATCACGCCGTTGGCTTTCAGTATGAGACAGAGACATTTGTTTTAACCTTACACAGAAGTTTTAGTGGTTAAAAAAACACCTTTAAATGCACATAAACAAGCACTTGGGGCGTCTCAGAGAGCAGGAATGGGTTACATATCTTCATTTACTTTATCTGTGTGGGAAAAATATATATATATATATAACTTGGACAGAACAAATTAGGAGGAAATTCCATTTTTTGTTCAGTGATGAAGAGTTACACAAAAACAGCTAGCTAGAATATCACTGACTCTGTAATGTTCTAATTCCTTGGAGGCATCTAGAGAATCCAAAATCCCAGACTGGAAAAAAAGAGTGAATCCCAGACTAGGAAAAAACTTTCTCTATTTAGAGAACAATTTTCCATGACTTGTTCTTCTCCACGTTCTCCTTGTTCTTCTCTTCTTCATGCTCTTCTCTGACTTCACAAAACTGTTCAGGAACTTTTTATCCATTTTTATTTACCTTGTCTAGGCAAATAAATTGTTTTTTTTTGTTCAGGATTTCTTGGCAATTTGCAGAGCAAACCCTAAAACAGCTTGGGCTTAGCTAGCTCTAACTATTTTTGTTTAGCAAAAGTTTTAATGCAGAATTTTAGTTCTGTTTGCTGATCAGTTTCCTCTCTGGTCCATGTTGTCCACTAAAGGACAAAAAACACAATTAATCTTGCCTTGATTACACAGATTTATCGAGTGTTTCCTGCTGATTCACTCCGCCTCCTCTCTGTCCTCAGCTGCTACATGTAGTTACCTAACTAGCCTTGCTAGCTCTCAATACTTATTTACTGTACTAAAAATGTAAATGTGTGTTCTATATATCTTAATTATAAGGATTCTTTACATTACAGCATTTGGCGGATGCCCAAATCCAGAGCAATTTCCATTTATAGGCCCTTGCTCAAGGGCCCAACACTGGCAGCTTGGCAGTGGTGGGATTTGAGCTCACAACCTTTTGATCAGTAGTGCATCATCTTAAACACTGAGCCACCACTTCCCCTCATTTCTATCCTATACACATAGGACTTACACTGATCAGGCAAAACATTATGACCACCTGCGTAATATTGGTGTTGGTCCCCCTTTTGCTGCTTAAACAGCCCTGACCCGTCCTGCACTGTGTATTCTGACACCTTTCTATCAGAACCAGCATTAACTCCTTCAGCTATTTGAGCAACAGTAGCTCGCCTGTTGGATCGGATCAAACGGGCCAGCCTTCACTCTCCTCGTGCATCAGTGACCCTTGGCTGCCCATGACGCTGTCCCCAGTTCACCACTGTTCCTTCCTTGGACCACTTTTGATAGATACTGACCACTGCAGACTGGGAACACCCCACAAGAGCTGCAGTTTTGGAGATGCTAAAATGCTAAGGCTAGATCCAGTCGTCTAGCCATCACAATCTGGCCCTTGTCAAACTCACTCAAATCCTTACACTTGTCCATTTTTCCTGCTTCTAACATCAACTTTGAGGACAAAATGTTCACCTGCTGCCTAATATATCCCACCCACTAACAGGTCCCATGATGAGGAGATCATCAGTGTTACTCACTTCTCCTGTTATGCCTGATCGGTGTATAAGTATATACACAGTACTAACATTTTATTAATATAGAGCTGATTAGCATTACCACCAGGACTGGTGGCTCAGTGGTTAAGGGTTGAGGCTACCAGTTAGAAGGTTTAAAACCTAAGCATCATCAAGCTGCCTCTGTCTGGTTGTTGAGGAAGACACTTACTGCTCTGTGCTTTGGTTCAAATAAAAATGGAATTGGTCACAGACACAATCATACACTGTGCAATATGACCCACCAATAATAATAATAATTTAAATAAAAAACTAATAATTTATACTGTCTGTGTCTTTACAGTAGAATCAATTTGAATAAAAATAGAATAAGAATAGTAATAATATAAATACAGTATTAACATGGTGATATGAATACAGTATGACTATTATGAGTTTTATGGATGTAGACAGAGAACATTAGGAGCCCTAAAACAGAGCCTTGCGGACACCAGGTTGCTTATTAATCTCCATTGTGTCACTGGGGACTCACTCTAGTAAATGTTGAGTATTTTGAGTATTATGAATAAAGTGCAGATGTGCTACATCACGTCTGACCCACCGCTCTTGACCTCAGCTTCCTGACTCGCTATCTTGAACATGTGAAGGAAAGAACTTCACTCCGATTCTCCGACAACCCCTTAAATCAGTACGTCGTAGAGATTTTCACGCGCACGCTAAAAATGAAATGCAACAACTGAAGACATGCATGTGCACAAGAATGCATTGCAATCCTTCCTTATTTACTCAGCCCGGACTAATCCCACATGCTGTTAGAGAAGAACTGCTTGTGCTTGCACAGATCAGCATTAATGAGAGCTGCAGAAAGACGAGCCCTTTTACAAGCTCAACCACCCAAGTCTTCTGTCCTCGAGATCATAAATCTGTTCGATGTATTGCTTTCCGTCCAGCGTTTACAGGCGATCACGCATTTACTGGAGATCTGACATCTGTATTATTCTATGCATAAATAATGCGCAGTATTTCGTGTCCGTTATGCTCACTCGGCATTCCTCAGGAGGGATTCCTTCAGACCATAGAGCTGAAAGTGCGACAAGACAAACAAAGTAATGGTCCTGGGGAAAGTTCTCCACAAACACACACATTTTCCTTTATTGGAGCATGCAGTTTGTGTGATATTGTGACTCTGGTAGTTACTGGTACTACACCAGGCTCATAGTTCCAAGCAAAACTTGGACAGAAAACACAAAGTCTTGGCTGCCTACATTTGAAGTCACTGGAGAATGTGTGCATATTCAGGGTCAAATGAGTAATATAATTGAATTTCTCTAGTATGCTGGAAAAAGCTTAAGTGCAGGACTCCTGCAGACTGAAGAATGTTTAACGTTTCCCACAAACTTCAGAGCCCTTGTAATGTTAAAGGAATCATCCTGCATGTTTTTAAACCCAGTCTCTCTTGACCACTTAGCAATGTTCTGTGGGATTATTACAGACAGTAACAGACATTTCCCCTGCACTGAGAAAAGGACGGAGATGGAAACTAAGCAGCGTCTCAGGGAAGATGTTGTTGTGTCAGTAGATGTGTTTTCACCTTAATGAAGCCAAAGTTATTTGTAAAGAAACCTTTTAAAAGATTGCATGATCACATCTGCATGAACACTGGAGTTTCTTTCTCCTTATTTATTTTTACCATGTTGCTTCACTGTAGAGAACTTTCCTAGCTTTTTTAAAAATCTCTATCTCATCTTAATTCACTATATGACCAAAAGTTTGTGGACACGTGACCATCACACCCAAAATGTGGTTCTTCTCCAGACAAAGTTCAAAGCACACATGTCTCTGTCTGCTGTGGCTTTACTTCACTGGAACTCGAACCCTGTTTCCAGCATGACGATGCCCCTGTGCACAAAGCAAAGCCTTTATGAAAACATGATGTGTTAAGGTTGATGAACGTGAAAGAACTCGAGTGTCTAGCACTAAGCCCTGCGACTCAACCCCACTCAACACCTTTGGGATGAAATGGAACACTAACTAAACCCCAGACCTCCTAAACAGACATCAGTGTCTGATCTCACTAATGCTCTTGTAGCTGAATGAACACACAGCCATGCTCCAAACTCTAGTGGAAAGCCTTCCCTGAAGAGTGGCGCTTAAAATAACATCAGAGGAGATTAGATCTGTAATGAGATGTTCAACAAGGCCATACAGATGGTATATAATGGTCAGGGGACAGACTTTTGGAAATTTAGTGTCTATTCTGTATATCCAGGCAATGAATATAGACATTAGGTTTCAATTTAAAAACACTGACAGACTCATTTAAGTGAGGATGAAGTGAATAGTTTTTCTGTTCTTAGAAGAGGGGAAAAAATAGAAATTATTCACAGCAACTACACATTAGATGGATAGATGCAGGATTATTCCTTTGCTAATGTCTTTGCTACCCATAGCAGTTTCTTGTTAGCATCTTATAGCCCACGCATACAGTCACAATATTAAGTGTATGCTTTAATAATTTATGAAGTGTAAAGTGAGGATTTTAATCAGGCCTTTCTAATATTAAACACTGAAATGGAGGATATCATGATGTAACCATTCTCTCTCTCTCTCTCTCTAGATCTTCCCCTGCCCTCCATGCCTGTCTCAGCATATTACCATGGCTGCATGGAGATCCGTGTGAACAAGAGGCTACTTGACTTTGATGAAGCCGTCAGCAAGCACAACAGCATCAACTCTCACTCGTGTCCCCCAGTTTCCCCTCCAGACAGCATGTCCTAGGAAGTGAAGTCTGTGATGCGATTATTATTGCTCTGTCCTGTTGTAAATACCTGTGAGAGAGAGAGAGGGCTGGGTCTGTGGTGCTTACAAACACTTGTACTGACTACAGAAGGCATTCCTATTTGTATATTTCCTCCTCCATAAACACGTAGCTAATGGAGGAGAACTTCGAGTGGTTTTTAAAATACATACTCAATTTGTATTCAGGAAGATTTATGAGTGGTTTTATTTGACACTTGAATGATGTGCTTGTCATGACTTAAATCAGTTTTCCTTACAAAAATGATTTTTTTCACTTGATGTTTAGTTTATTTTTAGTTGAGAATTTAACATGGCAGGATTGTTAAACGTCATAAAAAAAATGGCACTAATTCAACTGTTAATGAGTCTTGATTTATAAAAAAAATAAATAAATACTTGGATGTCTGTTTTTGAGGTGATGAGGAAACATCTGTACACCATCCTGCACCACAGAATGATTATTCCTGTCATGGTATATGTACGGAATTGAACACAATGGGGTATGTTGTTACGGGAAAACAATCAACAAAGGGTCGGTGTGTTGTGGGTCGATACGCAGCCGAGTTACTGTTACCACCCTAAAGTTGATTATTTCCAAAAACAGCACATTGTAAAGTGTTTTATCTCACTACAGAAATGTTCCAAAGCAAACAATGTTATCATCCCTCATCAGTTGATGGTGGGCATTGCATTCTTTTTAATGCAATATCTCAAGAACGAGTAGTGAATGTTTGTGGAATTTATACTGAATTATTATCATAGACAGCAGATGAAGTTATTTGTTTTTGTAATTGACCTAAACAGGGACAAGAAGTCAAATGTCTAGGTGATTTTTGGTGGTAGAGGCATCCCGGAAACCAATTCTGCTTGTTAATGCATTAAAAAAAAATGACATCTTATAATTGATTTTATCTTTTCATAGTAACATGTAATGATGTGGAATGTCTGCGTCACAAGCTGGCTCATTATCGCTCACTTTGTAGCCACTAGAAACTCTCTAATATTTCACTCCTAATGTTAAATCTGCAGCTTGTGGTGTTAAGGAGGAACCACGTAACTTTACAGAACCTGATAACATTCCTGTGTCTGAAAACCTGCGGTGTTATTTCTGACTTTTACCCTGGAGACTCTTTCCAAAAATGATAAGCATCAAACACAAAACCTCACCATATCAATAAATACACTGCTTTTTCTACCTGTTTATGTGGAGCGACCGGCACACGAGACCCAGTGGAAGTTGTTATAATAGAAACAGATTCAAATGTGTAGAACACTCAAAATAAGTGATTAAAACATGCGTTCATCCAAGCTTCTGTTTTAGATTTATTAACACATTTTAACCAATCAGATTCAAGAATTCAACAGCGCTATGGTATAAATGATAAAAATGCAAACAGTGTCAAATAGAACATACGCAATTACTTCTTTTCCCTTCCGGACATCATCACTGTGTTTCTTAACATATGCACATGTAATCTGACCTAGATTTGAAAGAAGGGTTGGAGAAATGAGGGAACAGATATTCTGAAAACAGCTGCAGGAAAAAAGATCTTTCGGAAAAACAAAATGGGATGCAGAAAGCAGGTGACAGATGGATGAGGAAACAAAACAAAGTACTCCAGCATTATTTCAGATGTGGTCACTTATTTTGGGTAAAGTATCATGGTTTTGCTGCATTTATTTTATAACGAATTGTGGTAATGAGGGTGAAACAATATATGTGATGGACAGCTTTCTATCTATGATTTTAGAAGATACTGACAACGGTCCGATATCTTCTATGAGACTTTGGATGCTGATGGAGGAAAAGAAACGTTGTGGTGTTTCACAGCTTGTTAAGCAGCGGTAAGAGAAGCTTTGAGATCTGCTCACATAAGCACAGTGATTTAGTGGATAAGGGAAAAAATCAGTGGACCAAGAACTGCCCCCTGGGGATCTCCTGTAGTAATGCTGTGAGGTGCTGAAATTGGATCGCTCTAGACTACACATTAGGAAGTATCCTATAGATATCATTAAAACCAGGCCAGAACACAGCTCATGCACCAGTCAGCAAGAGTGGAGATAATGATCTGGCGATTGGCAGTGTCAAAGAAATATGAGGACTGGGGATTTCTCTGACATGTGAGGAGCACAGTGAATGGCCTTGTATTCAGACTGGTGGGAAACCAGGACATGGCTCAGTTAGAGGTCAGACATGCTGGTTGTTTTAGAACAGTATAGTCTCCGGTTTTTGATCATCTAACTTACTAAAGCAATTCATGGGTTTAATAGAGGTCTACTGAACAGATACTACAACGCTAATTATCTTGTTTTGCCTTTACAATTGCCCTATATAGGATACATAATGGTACATGTTTTGCCTTATACGTCAAAGCAGTGTGTTGTCCAGTCAACCAGTATGGACCAAGTCAAGTCTCAAGTTTAAACTGGGTTGCAATCAAATTAAACCAATCTGACCGCTACTGAAGTGTGGAGTCATGGGCTGGTGATGGAGAAACGGAGAGACTCTCGCTACTTTAATTAATTCTAGTAAATTGTAGTAACTTAGTCTAATTTAAATCCCTTAAAGTTAAACACATCCTTCTTAACAAACTGTATAGTGGGCTGTTTAGGTCAAACACAAGACAGGTCTCATTCCCGATAACAGACTACTATACCAAAGGGCATGTCAAAATAGTGGCATACAACATCAGCATCACTCTTGTAGCTGCACTGATTGGCCATTTTATCAGCTACAACCATCACATAGGTGAATTTCCTAATTATCCCAGAAACCTGGCCGGATTACAGTTCCTGGGATTCAACACTGAAGCCAGGCCTTGAAATGACATCCACAGGTGAGTGTCTGGTGATCAGGCCACTCGTACCTAAGGCAACATGCAGCCATTTTATCGACTCATCTTCGGCAAGATTTGAAGAGTGCGGGTCAAGCTGATGGCAGTTCAGATAGAATGCCCCTTCGGAATAGAAAGTGGGAGCAATATTTGGAAGAAACACATACCAGCACAAAAACTACCATGTCAGCATGACTAATGTAACTAAGATTGATCCACCAGCCAAAATAATGTCTGCTCAAACCTGATCTTAGGAATGAGGAAGGGTCTGACAAATCATCTACAGTGTCTTGTTGTGTATTTAAACTTGATTAAAAAGGATAATTAATGGGTGTGAGATATAATGTGGGTGGATATAGTGCTTAGTAACACTAAGCTAACACAGAGACACTGCTAGCATACACTGCGGTAATGCGTCCGAGGTGAGCCGAGCTCGTGAGCTCTCTGGCTGAGGGGAAAAAATCTGCACTGAGGAAAGGAGGACCTCCCTGCGCGTGCAGCAAACTTTCCACCAATCAGAATCCAGCCCTCTTTATTCGTTGACGCTGAGAGAGAGAGAGAGAGAGAGAGAGAGAGAGAGATTTGGTGTGTGAATGTGTGTGTGGAGGAGAGAGCAGGGAGGTTTTGGCTGATAGGGACTGTTGTTGAGTCTCTGGTGTTTTGGCCGAGCTGAATGTAGAGTGGACTCTCTGGCTGTCCGGTTCGCTGTAGCGGATTCACACACAGAAGCTTCCCGAGCTTGACGCAGAGCCGGAGCCATGACTCTGACCCCCGGAGAGCTTCTGTCGGGCTCCATGTTAATCCTGCTGTTGGTGGCCAGCTCCTCGGAGTGTAAGTAAACAAACGCGGCAGTACATGGACACGAGCTTTTACTGTCCACGATAGTTCCATGTTGGTGCTAATGTGACCTGCAGCCTGAGCTAACGTTAACGGTGAAGGACAAGAGCTCAGCTAACTTCACCTCTCAGCACTGCTGCTCTCTGTGAACACTCACAGTCTTAGTTACGAGTGCTGTGTGTGTGTGTGTGTGTGTGTGTGTAAAGCTGCTGTTTAATCGCTGTTCCCTGCATTTCACAGTCTCCTTGTCGCCTAAGGAAGCTAACCAGTTTTTAAGGAGACACCGGAGAGCGAACCAGGTTTTTGAGGAAACCAAACAAGGGCATTTGGAGAGGGAATGTGTGGAGGAGATGTGCAGCAAAGAGGAGGCGAGAGAAGTGTTTGAAAACGACCCTGAAACGGTACGACGTCTTTTCTTTTATATCTACAATAATTCCAATAGCAGAATATATATTAGCAATGTCGACTTGAAAAAGGGGGGTGAGCAGGCAAAACGCACGTTTTAGGTCTGCCCTGAGCTGAAGAAGTGTCGTGATAAACCTGTGTGTATCTGCTAACCGTCGAGCTTCTTCGTAGGACTCGTTGGATCACCCCAAAAAAAAAAGAGAGAGAGTCGATTCCTCGATTCCATTCATTTCAATCGCGCATACATAACGCACGAGATTAAACAATATTGCGTTATAGCTTGTATCTTGTAGGGTTAATCCATATTGCAGTTTTCATTTAGCAGCAAGACGACTTTCGCTGTACCGGTGTATTTGTTTTGCGGAATCGACACCACAACTGAATCAGAGTCGACACTTAAAATTCCTGATTCGAACAGTTCTACATATCATTGGAATGACAGCCTTGGACCTTTCTCACCGGAAAGACGCTTCTCAGAAAAATGTAGCACCCTGTTTTTCTATGCCCTACATGCTGTTAAACCACTGGAGATTTGGTTGGTAGCAGAGTGACACATCCAGCTATATGTCCTAACTTTCCACAAGTCTGTAAAGCAATAGGCGAGGTTACCTAATGAATGGAATGAACTGCTTTAACCTTGTTACAACAAATCCTTTATACCCCCCTCAACATTTCCATATGCATGTAACATAGGATCAGTATTCTTGCCATTAGTATTTTCTCTCTGCAGACAAGTCGTACTAGACCGCATGTGATTTCATGTTAATGCATTTTGTGTGTGTTGTAAAAGGCCTCTTGCATCATTAAAGTGTGGAAGTAGGTGATTATGCAAATGATACACACGTCTATCACCTGGCTGATTGGCTCAGAGTGACCTTTTAAAATAACGGTGCTGACGGAGTAATACAGGAATGATCCATTTTTTTTCTGGGTTTCCGGTTACACGAGGGCTTATTTCTGACCTGAGCAGTATTATTACCTGCTTTTATTCTGCGAGATGCCTTTTATTACATTGTTGGGGGTATTTCACCCTTAGAGCGAGAACTGAGCGTGGGCTGTACAAGAGGGAGTAGAAAAGAAGTAAGGCGGAATAGAGAAATAGGGTGTTGGTCATCCTTAATGCTGTGAATCTGTCTGGGGATGAAACCAGTGGGATGAGCCCATGGCCCGTATGGTGTCTAAGTGGAGATCTGTGTGTATTATTCATTGTGTAGTTGTGGAATCTGAATCTGACTCAGCAGAATTCTGACTCTGCAGCTTTCACACTGCAGCAGCTGAACAATTGAACCAGTTTCTCGGTAACCTGCAGCTGCTGAATGAAGCACACACTCAGTAATGGGTTCTTACTGAAGTGCACTTCCTTATCTATCATCATTGCCTACATATACACACATTCAGTGAGGAGAGCAGATCTGTGGATAACAGTGGCAAATTAATTGAACTGATCTGTGACTGCAGCGCATGGAAAGAAAGATAAAGAGATAACAGAGTAACAGGTCTATATTAACATGTTATAGATATAGTAAGTACCTACAGTGATCAGCCATAACATTAAACCATCCTGCAGAATATTGTGTAGGTCTTGGACCACCCTTAAACCAGCTCTGATTCCAGCAAGGCATTGAAGTTCTGTAAGATATGAGGTGGGGCCTCCATGGATGAAACCTTGTTTGTTCGGTACATCCCACAGATGCTCTATCAGGTTGAGATCTGAGGATTTGCTATTTGGGGGCCAAGTCGACACTGAAATCTTTGTCATGTTCCTCGAACCATTTCTGGACATCTGCAGTGTGGCAGAGAGAATTATCTTTCTGAGAGAGACCACTGACATTAGGGAATACTGTTGCCATGAAGGTGTGTTCTTGTTAGGTAGGTGATATGTGTCAAATTAACAGCCAGGTTTCCCAGCAGAACATCACCCAGAGCATCACACTGCCTCATCCGGCTTGCCTTCATCCCACAGTGAATCCTGGTGTCATCTTTTCCCGAGCTATGGAACACACACACACAGCCGTCCACATGATGGGCACTCTGACCAGTCTGCAATTACACAGCCCCATACACAGCAGGCTACAATGCCCAATTGTGCATCCATCACAATTTTCCCTAGTCAAAATCATTCAGATCCTTACACTTGCTGCTTAATACATCCCAGCCCTTGATGGGTGCCACTGTACTGAAATAATTGATGTTCTTCACGTCACCCGGCTGTGTTTTTAATGTTATGGCAGATCAGGGTATGTACGAATACTGGTGACTTTCTGGGAAATACGTCATAGTCCCAAGGTAGAGAGTTGTGCAGCTTGACCACACCCCATACCTCTGCAGTGTGTGCAGCTTGGGAGGATTGATCAATTTCCAGAAATTCATTTAACACAATGTAACAGGTCTGGTTCCTGGCACAAACAGCCGAAAAGATACTCGGGGCCTCAACATGTTGTGGCAGGACGGTGAGATTAAAGGCGAGTTCAGAGCAGAGTAATTGCATCACATCTTCCAGCTCAGAGTGTGGGGATACAATGATACATACTTAAAGTCATTTCTCTAACAGGAAATCCAGACTGGTATGCCTTTGTAGTAACTCAAAACAAGTCTTTCCTTTCATCAGTTTAATATAATCCCTGTATAATAAAACATTGCATAACATGTTTAGTTTAAACTACTTTGTAATGACAGGATGTCATAAAAACGCCTATTTGCAGAAGTAAATGGGATTCGCTTGTCATGATGGCGTCTAATCACTTAATCTCTCACTCCTCTTTTTCAGGACTATTTCTACCCCAAGTATTTGGGTAAGTTCTGAAAGATGAAAGATTTATTTGTCTGAACCTTTCCTAAACAACATAAAGTTTACTCAAGCTTCAGTTGGAAGGAGTTAAATAGCGTTCTCCTGTGTCCTCAGCATGTTGGGATAAATTTGCAGACAAGAAGAAGGAGGACCTGGTCACCTGCGTCCACAGTGAGTGACCCTGTTTATCCGTCTCACTCTCTCTGCTGTCTTGCTCGTATTTATAAATTGTTTAAAAGGAATGCAGTGTTCTTTTGCTTCCTAATGTATGCTGTCGGTCTGTTTCTAGTGCACTGCATTGCAGTAGTTTCTAAAGGAGCAGATAACACACTCGGAGTCAGTGCACATGTCTGTGTCTGTTCTGCAGTAATGATATGTATATGTTTAGTAGATAATGTCGGTATCGCAATGGCCTTGAAGTTCTGGCTTGCGTGTGCGTATGCAAGCATGTGACGTGAGCTGGTAGCATTGATGCATTCTGGAGGCTCGTCCTTCACCACGAGCTTCCGCTGAATCAGAGGCAGCAGTGTGCCAGCTCAGAATGCTCTGCTCCTATTGGTCGATCCAGGAGCCCTGAGTCAGTAACTGTGATGCTGTGACTCTGCAGTGCTCAGTCTCTCTCTCTCTCTCTCCCTCTCTCTTTCCTGCACACTCGCTCTTCATCGCATTCAACTGCATCCATACTCTCTCGGCTTTGCCCAGACATGCCCCGGACTTAGCGTAGTGAGATTTTTGTCAGCAGACGGATCAGAGACTACAGCAAAAGGAAAGTGAAATATGATATTAAGGATTTCATAAACTAAGATGCAGAACAGATTGCGAAGAACAACTTGTCCTGAGAGCTGAAGATGGTGGACATTTGGTTGGTCAATAACTCGTGAGAATGAAGAGGGGCGAAAAAGAAAAGCTGATTTGTGTTTTGACCCTGAATAACCAATTTAATGTTTTGTCCTCTGGCCAACTTCCAACCTCTCTCTCTGTCTCTTTGTCTCTCTCTCTCTCTCTCTCTCTCTCTCAGACATTCCAGACCAGTGCTCCCCCAATCCCTGTCATCACATAGGGACGGTGCGCTGTGAGGACAAAAAGGGTCAATTCCAGTGTCACTGCTTCACAGGGTGGACTGGCCTCAGGTGTGACAATGGTAAAGCTCTTCTTTCATCATCTTTAAGTCCGTACAGCACTGTTCCACAGTAAATCAGACACGCCACCAGACATTTTACTGAAGGACATCACTAAATTTAATGCTCATGTACATTTTTTTTATTTTTATTAAATATGTCAAATCCATTTAGAGAAAAATAAATGTCTATAATTAGGTGCAGGTGGATTGGGGCCGTGCCTGCTGTGTCCTCATGTGCCGCTCTGACTTGGCATGACTGTGCATATTTCCTTTCGTCCTCTAAGGTGTCCCACTTGTCCCTTCTCCTGTTTTACAAGGTTGTGCTCTAGTGGTCAGAGTGACCATGATCTTTGCAGTTCAGTGGAAGAAGAAAAAAAAAAAATGCCCATTTGTATGGTGCGTTTTTAACAGCCGAGCATGCTGCATATTATTGGTATATCAGGGTAGAAGAACGAAATAAGCAGAATGAAAGGTCATGGTGAAAATGCCCCTATGCTTTCAGCTTAGATTTAAAATAGTGCTGAGTGGAGCATTAACATGGAAACGCCGTTAGCCAGTTTTCCACTGCATGTCTGAAAGCCCTGTCGTAGCTGCAATGTTCTGTCCCTCTTTCGGGTTTTCTCATCTGGTGTGCCTTCAAATCAGGACCAGAGCATAAATAACTACAGTGAGGACACAGCAGGTCAGCGACCCTGTGTGCTCTGGAGCTAATAAATATGCAGCTGTTGTTTCATGCCATGTGGTTTTGATGAACAGTTTGGCTCTGCAGTGGGATATTACCATAAAGAGCCGGGTAAACATGTCAAGATATCAATATTATCAGCGATGGTTCTGTTCACAACACACTTCTGAGATGATTTCTGGAACGTCAGACATCCACATCGTTACTGATGTTTATTTTCGACTTTACTTTTCTGACGATCCAAATAGAGTCAAGATCACATGCAAGATCAAAAAGCACATAGTTTTTTCTTTCTCAAAAGCTTCCTTCCTGTTTGATATACACTCCATGGCCAGTGGTTATCTGAGTATCGCTCCAGTGTGCTCATTAAACGCCCTTTCCAGCACCATGGGAATTATGTCCTCCTAACAGCCACCACTCCTCTAGGCTAAAATACTGATTCCACTAGATTTTGAAGCATTTGTGTTTATTCAGCTAAATAGCACTAGGCCTGAGGTGAAATCGGTGCTTCAGTTCATCTGAAGGGTGTCCAGTGGGGTTAAGGAAGGGACTGATTGAGTTCCTCCACTCCAGCTTGGGTAAACCATGTCTTCATGGAGCTCGCTTTCTGTTTGCACGGGAGCTTTAGTATGCTGGAAGAGGTTTGAGCCTCTTATTTATAGTCCACAGATTTTTGCCAATGTTTGATGGCATAAAAATTACCAACAAGAAGGACTACACTACATCCTCAACGACACTGTTGCTGGATTTCAGTGGAGTTATACCACTGCATTAGTCATGGATTCATAAAGAAATCCAGTTATTGACCGACTATTATTTTCAGTTTTCAATTCAATTTATTTGTATAGCGCCTTTTACAATGGACATTGTCTCAAAGCAGCTTCACAAAAGAAAGATTAAATCCACTTTATTAAACTATTTTATCCATATCATGTCACTGGATAAGAAAAACCTAACATGTTTCATAGTCCCACAAATCAGCACTTCCGCAGCTCTGAGTCAGCCGTCAGAACGAAGGGAGAGAAACTCTGCCCTAAACAAAAGGTTGAAAAGATTATCTGCATTGCACAGATCCACTGTGACTCATTCACCTAGCAGTGCGGAATGACAAGTAGATGAAAACAAGAGGGACAACGATCTGAGAAAAAGGGAGCTGTGGAAAAGCCCGTGATCGCTGCAGTCGTGTACGTTGTCGTTCAATTCCACTTTCAGCTGAGAGGAAAATGTGAGAGGTTTTTGCAAGACAACACTGTGTTACTGTGTCACCGAGTCTTCTTAGTCCAACCCATTCAGCTGGACCCTGGCATTCAAACCGATTGGTTCAGCCAAAATCCCTCCTATTTTTATGACTGACTCATCATCATTGGTTCATCATCTCCTTCTCTGGTTGGCAGATGTAAACGAATGCAGTAAAGAAAATGGGAAATGTGATCACGAGTGCAGTAATTCGGTGGGAAGTTACCACTGCTCCTGTCGTGATGGTTACAGGCTGTCTGACCGCCACCGCTGTCTGGGTAAGATAAAAACCACTCAGTACACAGTACTGAAAGTGAAAATAATAAATAAAAGCTTCAAGCATGTTTCTGGTCCCACAACAGGCATGTAATAATATGTATTTTATTTATTTATTTAGTTATTTATTACATTTTATTCTCAAGGTCTGATTGATCAGAAAGTGTTTCTATAACAGCAGCTCTGGCAGTGGCATATAAAAAAATAAAGGATTCCGGATAGGAATTGACTGGGATTCATACATTCTCATTAAATCTGTGCACGTGACTGAAATATGCAAGCGATATAATGTCGACAGTAAAATCTGTGTATAAAGTGTGAAGCTGATCGATCGAAGTCTTGCGTGTCATTTACACAGTTAGAAACATGAATAGAAAATTCAGAATACACGTATTAGCATAAGTTATGTGAATAAATACAAGCTTCCATTGCTGAATACAAGCTTACTTATTAATGCTGCCTTCATGTGCTAACTGGAGTTATCGCAAATGAGTTTCCCGCTAGGAAACTGCACGTGAATGACCAGTCAAAGTTGTAATTATGACCCGACTCCTAAAGTTCAGCATGGTGAACTAAAGCACAGTTTCTGTTCTGTACTTAATGGCGGGTTTCGTTCATTTTTCTAAATGCAGCTTATCGTTAGCACTTAGTGTTTAAGTTCTATTCATTTCCGCATATCGGCAATCATTTTATCCATGCTGTACATTTATACACCGTGGAAATAGCTTATATTTTACCATAATTTTATTTCCCGTGTGTGTTATGGTTTCAAAATAAAAATAAAAGAGAAATGAATGAACGTCCACGTTTCATGTCCTTTCCCACAACAAGGCTTCACGAGTGGGATGTAGGGTAATTCCGACAACACGCGAAGGAAGTCTTTTTATTTGTTTTTTTTCAGCGTAGTTAAATCTAACTGAAGGTGACTGTAAATTATAGATCATTTTCTCCTCCTTCTGTTCCAGATGTTGATGAGTGTGTAGAGGTTCCTGGTGTGTGTGGCACCGCGCAGTGCAGGAACCTGATCGGGAATTACGAGTGCCTGTGTGATGATGGCTACGTCTACAATAACGAGACCAAGACCTGTGACGGTGCGTCAGAAATCCCTCGACTTTAATCACATTCATTCTCTGTACATTCTAAAACGTATTACACCCGTCAGATCAAATCCGAAGGTAATGTATACTAAATCTCTGCAGACTCTGACATGCATGAGTGTCGGATATCAGGCTTTTATGACAAGCCAAACTAACCCACACGTTATACACAATGGCACCATCTTCCAGGAAACACGCTGTAATAACGGGTGATTAGAATCCAAGTTATTTTATCTGGCACCAGTGTGAAAGAACACATTATGACTGATCAGTCTGATTTATTTCAACACTCTGGTAAACCTCTAAATCTTTCATGCTGTCACGCTCTGGCGTTTCCAGTGATGGTGCTTTACAGCACAAACAAGCTGAATTAGTGTAGTGTATAGGTAATATTTTACAAACTATTATTAGGGTTATTTTCTTCTTCTTGTGTAAACCCTAAGAATATTTTAAGATTGCTTTCTCACAACCCTGGGAATGTGTACTGTAATATTTTCTGTGTTAACATTCACACGGCCTTCAGCTTATTATACGTGATTAAAGGCCATGCCGTCGAAATGAACAGTTCAGACATCAGGCGTTTTTGTTTTGCTTGTACACACATGCCGCCTTGGTGTTGCTGTCTGGAGAGAAGTGACTTCTTCTGTTTTCTTCCTGTTTGGTAGACGTGGATGAATGTGAATCACCTGTGTGTGAGGAGCAGTGTGTCAACACGCCTGGGAGTTTCCGTTGCTACTGTGACGGCAGACAGGGCATGAAGCTAGGGCATGACCTGAGCAGCTGTGAGGTAATGAATAGGTTTGATTCATCTTCCGTACAGGAAACCTTATTTTACTGCCGTGCACGGTTTACTAATATATAGCATAATACCTGTGTAGTAATGACTACAGGAGCAGCGGGGGGGGTTCCCTGATCCTTTCAGAAAAAATATAATGGAACGACTGTTGAATGATTGACTGCTTAATTGAATACATCTGCTCTTGACCGCCGTATGCTTAATCTTATACATGAACCCTCTTTAGCGTATTGAGCCTTGTGTGGAATTGAACATGAAGAGAAACGCTCGCTCTCTGTACCTGGGCCGGATGTTCAGTGGAGTTCCTGTGGTCAAGCTACGCTTCAGACGCCTGGTTCAGACAGGGTGAGCACACCACGCTTACCGTGTTAGCAGATTCATAAAGCTTGTCCTGTGGGATAAGAGAAATCTGAAGGTCACAAAGCAAACTAGTATAAACAGCACCATAAGTACTTTGATCTGTTACAGCAGCTAGTCCACTTTGTTCAGTGTTCACTCTATTCCCATCCAGCTTCACAGCAGAGTTTGACCTGAGGACATATGACACCGAAGGAGTTATCTTCTTCGCTGGTGGTCACTTAAACAGCTCCTGGATCGTACTGGGGATCCACCGCGGGAAACTAGAGCTGCAGCTGAAATACGGAGCTGTGAGCAGGGTGACCAGCAGCGGACCTTTGGTTAACGATGGGCAGTGGCACAAGGTGAGCAAACGCTGATGGGTCTTTCAGTTTTTTTCCCTGAATTAAACCATGAGGAATATTAACAAGGCGTCTTCTACGATATATACTCAAACCTCAATACTAGTCTTTTTTTTCCCTAATACATTTTAATCCTATGGGAAATGTACATTATCAGTAGCACATGGATATACTAAGACTTACATCCATCATTCTGAAATTCGACTTCGTTCTCAAAACACTCAGGTGCTTAATGTTTCTCTCCATCTGGCTGCCAGATCTCAGTAGAAGAGCAGGGGCGAAGCCTTGTGATAAAGATTGACAGGGAGGCAGTGATGAAGATCGCAGTGAATGGAGATCTTTTTACTCTGAAGAAAGGCATACATGAGCTCAACCTCACTGTGGGAGGAGTTCCTTTTAAAGAGGATGGATTGCTTAATAAGGTAAGACAGACATTTTTTTTCTGTTCTTGCTATTTCTTACTGGAAATCTTTCACACAGATGTGTTCTTATGACTTGCATGAAATTCTTTTCAGACATGCTTTTAAAGAAGTGATGGCTCAATAGACAAAAGCTCAACCCAATTGCTGTGTCCTTTCACTTTCAGACATTCTTCCCAAAACATCCTTCCTCATATGAGTGATTAGCTTTAGCAGTTCAGTCTGGAGACACTTTCACTTTCTTCATTCGTTTAAATGTGACGACTTCTTTTTTTCAGTTTCTTGGTGGGAAAATGTTTTAGCAAATAGAAGAAGAAGAAGCCTTTATTTGTCGCATCACAGCAAAATACGTTTCTTCACATATACTTGTTAGGAAGCTGTGGTCAGAGCACAGGGTCAGCCAAGATACACTGCTCCTGGAGCAGAGAGAATTAAGGGCCTTGATCCTGGGCCAGGCAGCTTGGTAGTGTTGGCTTGAACCCTCAAGCATCTCCCTCAGTAACCCTGCGCCAGGATTGTTTGAGCAACCACTACAACTCCACTGCACTAGGTGGCAATAGGTTGCATCTTATTATCTACCGACATCAGTAAAAACTTTGGAGGACACAAAAGGATGAAAGTCTCCCAGGATCTGCGAGTGAAAACCACAGTATGAAGCATCCTACACACACATTCCTCTACAACTGTGCACTTGTCTTGTCAGAGAGATTCTCCTAGCACAGCTGATGACACTCGACTCTTTTCCTTCACATCATCTGATGCTCTCATGGCTAATCGTATTTTGGAATATCTGTCACATCACGGACAGAAGCTCATCATCTAAAGCTAAAATGAATACGTTTCTGGCATTTGACAGACGCCCTTATCCAGAGCGACTCACATTCATCTCATTTATTATACTGAATCACCCAGCCCCTTAATCACAGCTTGTGTTTGTGTTTTATTAGATTAAATTGTTCACAGCTTGATTTTGTCATTTCCTTTGAGAAGTCCCTGCTCCACTGTGTCTGAAGGCTTATAGATGAAACTTCACTGTAGAGTTCAGTCAGGTCTCGTTCTCATCTTAAGTTGCTCTCAGGTTTAGGATGAATCACCAGACTCATTTATTCAGAGCTTCGTCCTGTTAAAACTTGACCACTGCAAGCCTGCTACAAGCTGGACTTAATGAATGATTAAGAGTGTAGAAGCCTGACTACATGGCTGTGTGTAAGCACGTAAACACTGCACATGCAAAAATGTGTAACATCTGTGTTATAATGTTCTGTAGCGACATCAGCAGTAACACGGCTCTCATTTCTTACAGTGCCTTAGACATCAGAGCACTTCAGTAAGTAAGTTAATCCAGACACAGCATTTCTCTGGTACTGTAATTGTATATCTTCCATCCAGTTGTCATTAGACTGCAGAATGAATAAAATGGAACCGGACAATGAGGGTAAGTCTAGGGTCACTTCATAACCTCCCTATGCTTATTCATCATTTCCAATACACAATAATTAGACATGTTGGGAAAGTGTTGGCAAGGAACAGGTAAATGTTGGGCTAGCTCCTTCTTTAGCCCATTGACACTGATGTGAATTCCACTTATTGCTAAACTGTGTTCATTTTTTCCCCTCAAACACAGCCTATTTCTTCCCACACACCAGTCACAGGCATCAACAAAACTCTTTTTTGCAAGTCCTACTGGAAAAACTACACATTAAAAATATGGGAATTTTATTTCTCCACCAGGAGGCAGCCGTGTCTCATAAATGGCCAGGGGAAAAAGGTTTCATGTTCAGTGGTGGCCTGGATGATGTAGCAGGATGATGACCTGAAGGCCAAATGATTCTATTCTATATACATTTGTATGATTTTTTTCCCCCCACAGGTGTAAATGACACCAATAGGGATTAATGTTTTATTTTATTTTCGCTTTTTCCCTGGAAGCTAGGCTGTTTTAGATTTTCCTCAGTCTTTTTGTTCCGAAACCTATTTGTTAGGGGAAAATATCCTTCCTGTAGAACTCTACATGCTAGATATATAACACTGTTCCTCCTGCTGTTCTGAAACCCAGCATTCGTCTCTGTATTCGCTGTACTTCAGGTGAACCCCCGTCTAGACGGCTGTATGAAAGAGTGGCACTGGTTGACTGATGAAGACACTTCCATCCAGGAGACCATCCGCCATAACGAACGCATGCAGTGCTTCTCCACTGAGGATCACAGCTCCTTCTTCCCAGGCCATGGGTTTGCCTTCTTCAATCACAGCCATGGTGTGTTCAGTGTTCGCTGATTTACATTCACAGTGTATAGATGAATTATCGTATATACAGCTATATTTGGGGTTTGGTCAGTTGTTTTTAACAGACGCACACTTGTCGTGGAACTCGCTCTCTCATGCAGGTGATACACAGGTGCTCAGTGTGCAAATGACCATACGTCCAGCCTCTACAACCGGAGTACTGTTTGCACTCGTCCGACAAGATGCTGTGCCTCTCTCCATCTCCCTTTCTGAATACCATTCAGGAACTAAGCAGTGGGCAGAGGTCAGTGACCCCTGGGGTATATATAATCTGTTAAATGTGTAGTGTCTATTTGAAGGTTTGGACATTCATACCACATACCACCAGAATTTTATAAATCTTTCAGAAAGCAATACTAAGTGTATGTCCACTAAACTAGTTTAGTTTATGTAATATGACTCTGAAGTGGTCAAACAGTTCATCTTAATGCTAACTATAATGTTTTTGCCCACAATAATCATACTACATAAGACTTCTATTGTTGCCATACTGATTTTGACACAGAACCTGCATAAATCCTAGTAATTTTTCAGTAAGGTATTTTCATGCTGTACCCCATCCTGGTGTCCAAGTCCAGGGTACAGATGATGCAGCAAAGGGGTATTCTATCCTCTTGCTACCAGCCACATAAATGCAGTTTCAAATTAAGTGTTTCGTTTTATTTGTCTGTTCCCACAGCAGTATATATTGGTGTCCTTTGGCAATGTTGTTGTGGCCAGTGCTGAAGTCCAGCTGTGTGACTGGGAGTCTCACACAGTGAACGTGACCGTGGCAGGAAACGGCACCACGCTGGAGGTGGACGGGCAGCCGGGCCTCACGGAATCTGTGGAGGATTTGGAGGCTCTGGACCTCTCATCCTCATATAGCACATTTATTGGAGGCATACCAGGTGAGGGAATAGAAAGAAATCTGTGGGTCAGTGATCTGTCTTGCTGTGACACTAATGTACACACACACTCTGTTTCTCTTTCTCTTCTGCAGATGTTTCTCTGGTGTCTACGCCAGTCTCTGCTTTCTACACGGGCTGCCTGGGTGTCACGGTCAACGGCCGTATGTTGGACATGGATGAGGCCCAACACAAGCACAATGATGTCCGCTCTCACTCCTGCCCTCTGGTGGGCCCTCACCAGTGAAACACAACAGGTTAACTGGACCAATTAGCGAAAACGCCAGGGCAACCTAGCTCGCCCCTAGCTTAAGCTTAGCCCTGCAACCAAATGCCTTTAAAAAGAGAACTTTTGAGTAAAATTGAATTTCAGTTCAAGAGTAAACTTCATTTGTCTCTTTAGGACTAGCTGATAAAGGCCTTACCGTGCCACATCATCTTCATTGTCTGAAAATACCCCACACTCCTCCTGGATTCAAACCTGAGTTTCATTCCCACAGATTCATTGCGTACTCATGCCTCTGATAGTAAATAATGTATACACAATCAATCACAGACACTGTAACTTGTATAATTTATATTATACTCATTGAGAAATGGGAGGTGTACACTTACATTAGACATCTGAAAAAGCACTGCGCCACAACACAAGCTACTGAGAGAGAGAAAGAGACAGAGAGAGAGAGAGCGCTGTAACATAGTGTATATGTAAATACGTGACTGTACAATGCTTTTTAAACAAAAGACAAAGACATTCTGCTACCTTCATTTCTAGAATAAAAGGCCTTCCTATGCCACCAAAGGCTGAGTAGGTGCTCAGAGTCATTGTTTTCTAATTTTATGTTTTGTCATTCTTATTTGTTTAAGTATTTTTTGTTTTGTTTTTTTTAATCAACTGTATTGTATTTGAAATTTTGTTTTTATAATTCTCTTATGTTAGTCCTTGGTGCTTTTAGTACTGGGGAGATCTTCAGTCTTCACTCTGTCTAAGTGGAGGCTGAGTGCTGAGAAATAAATAAATAAATAAATAAATAAAGGTGGTTGTAATAAGACTGTGTTTGTGCTCTGTACCGTGTAGAGCAGCAAAGCATTCTTTGGTCTGGATATTATGTAGTGCAGCGTGGATCTGATGTTTCATTTCCTACAGTGCTTTTATTAGAAGCCAAAATGGATTTTAAAGTTAATTTTGTAGGATTAATATGGTGTTTTGAGTAATTGCCCCTGCAGAAGAATACGTAACCAGGGCTTACCAGCTCTAACTACTAGGGACAGTGAGACTCACCTTGATACCTCCTTATGTAGGTAAACACCCATACTCAGACCTAACACAGTCATAGAGGGATGCAGTGACAGAACATGTAATAAATACCACTGACATGCAGCCATCTTGCCCTTGAAATTATTCACCGGGTCATTGTTTGGTTCTGACATATTAGTTCCTCTTGGTTGCACAAATCCACGTAACTGTAAACTGTTGTAGAAGGGAAATTATTTACTGTCCAGTGCCACCCAAATGAGGAGGAGGTTCCCTTCTGAGCCTGGTTCCAGAATTATGCGGCCTGTTCTTGTCTCTGAGTTCAATGTGGGACCGAGTGCCTCCTGAATCATGCTAGCAGTGCTTAGCAACTTCAGCCTGAGTGTAGGGAATCTGGCTAAGGATGCTGGGGCTTAGCATCAAATGCTGTGTACAGTTAAGGAAATGTAATAAAGAATGGAACGTACTGTTCTACCATTCTGTTAGGTGGTGGAAAGTGTGGGAAATCCTTAACTCAGCAGAAAGATAAAGGCGTGAATAAGACAGGTGAAGATGCAGGGATGCCTGAGTGGTAAAAGCACTGGGCTAATGATCAGAAGCTGGCATGTCTGGGCCCCTGGGCAGGGCCCTTAACCGTTAACCTGTTCAGCTGTCAGTTGGAAAAGTTTGGATAAAGACATTAGCCAGTTGAGTAAAATGGGAACTCTACTCCAGCAGCAGTATCATGTTAGTGGAGTCCAGCAGACTTCTTGGTAAGCTCATGAAGAAAGTGTGTGGTAGAGAACTGAACCATGCTAGCAGCACACATATTAGACTTTGGGAGATATGAATAGCTCTAAAGAGATGACACTGAAGGAAAACCCAAGGTGAGTTTTAATACTGAGCAACACCACCACAGCAGTATGTAGAGCTAACTCTCAGACAGAGAACGTTAACAAGTTATATGCAGGTATAAGCAACTAGCTCTAAATGGAATTATGTAGTATAAAAGAATATAGGGTCGGAGCCTCCTGGTGGTCCAGCGGCACGACCCTGCATTCTTATTGCAGAAAGCTAACCCAGCCTCTAAAGAGTTAACTCTCAGCGCCGGTCCCAAGCCCGGATAAAATGGGAGGGTTGCGCCAGGAAGGGCATCGGGCAAAAAACCTGTGCCAAATCAAAACATTTGGACCAAATGATCCGCTGTGGCGACCCTGAACATGGAGCAGCCGAAAAAACAACAAAGGTATAGAAGGTCTGAACTTTGTGCAAAGTGAGATGGCTGTATGACTGTGGTGTTTATTACAAATAATGCGTGATACTTGACTACATGACTTTACCAGAAGGTCTGGAGATGCGTGTGAAGTTATCCAGGTGATTCTCCCTGCCCCTGGTGGCTAACAGGGATAAAACAGAGTCAGTATCAGATCTGGCTGTGACTAGTGCTAAAATCAGAATTAGTTCTAATGAATAATTTCCTCAGTTCATGTTGTTTATAATCATCAATCATAAAAAGGCAACATCTTATTCTACACTTCTAAATACTGACGATGTTAGACCAGGACTGTTTGTAACCTCTGTTTCCATGGAATGGTTAATGAAGTCCTTCAGCAGGCATAGGGTGGAGGCTTTTCAAAAGGCCCTAATGAGTGTGGATAGAGTGAGGGTGCGTTTGGAGTGAGCATGTAGCCTGAGGTGTCTGGACAGCTGGACTGGGATGGAACTGCAGGGTTGCTATTGCTGGGCTGAGGCTGGCTCTCTTCTGATGGAGACACAGGCACCTCGGGGCTGGGCTGAGAAGGGCTTGCTGCGGGGTAACTGTTCAGGTGCTGAGGGACAGAAGGACAAGAGTAAGGGCTAATGGTTGTTTTCATAGAGCTTGTTAATGTCTGGTCCACTAAGTCAAGGTAACTGGAATTCTAGTAGAAATGAAGAAACTCATCTAGCATGAGTGAAGATTTCTTTCATTTTTACAAGTGTAGCAATAAAGTATTCACAAACAATCCTAACACAAAAAGTGGGCCATAACAGGCCAAGTGTGTATGGGGGTAAGAGAGAGATGAGAGTGTGTAAGAGGGTGAAAGAGAGAGAGAGAGAGAGAGAGAGGGAGAGATGAGAGTGTGTATGGTGGTGAGACAGAGAGAGATGAGAGTGTGTAAGAGGGTGAAAGAGAGAGAGAGAGAGAGAGAGAGAGAGGGAGAGATGAGAGTGTGTATGGTGGTGAGACAGAGAGAGATGAGAGTGTGTAAGAGGGTGAAAGAGAGAGAGAGAGAGAGAGAGAGAGAGGGAGAGATGAGAGTGTGTATGGTGGTGAGACAGAGAGAGATGAGAGTGTGTAAGAGGGTGAAAGAGAGAGAGAGAGAGAGAGAGAGAGAGGGAGAGATGAGAGTGTGTATGGTGGTGAGACAGAGAGAGATGAGAGTGTGTAAGAGGGTGAAAGAGAGAGAGAGAGAGAGAGAGAGAGAGAGAGAGAGAGGGAGAGATGAGAGTGTGTATGGTGGTGAGACAGAGAGAGAAGTGAGAGTGTGTATGGGGGTAAGAGAGAGATGAGAGTGTGTAAGAGGGTGAGAGAGAGAGAGAGAGAGAGAGAGAGAGGGAGAGATGAGAGTGTGTATGGTGGTGAGACAGAGAGAGAAGTGAGAGTGTGTATGGGGGTAAGAGAGAGATGAGAGTGTGTAAGAGGGTGAGAGAGAGAGAGAGGGAGAGATGAGAGTGTGTATGGTGGTGAGACAGAGAGAGAAGTGAGAGTGTGTATGGGGGTAAGAGAGAGATGAGAGTGTGTAAGAGGGTGAGAGAGAGAGAGAGAGAGAGAGAGAGAGAGAGAGAGATGAGAGTGTGTATGGTGGTGAGACAGAGAGAGAAGTGAGAGTGTGTATGGGGGTAAGAGAGAGATGAGAGTGTGTGAGAGAGATGAGAGTATGAGAAATAAAAGAGAGAGAGAGTGTGGGGGGGGTGACAGTGTGTGAGAGAGAGTAGTGTGTGTGAAACATGAGTGTTGCAGAGTGATGGAGAGATGAGCATGAGAGATAAGAGTGTTAGAGATAAGTGAGATACATGATAAGTGAGAGAGAAGAGTGTGTGAGATGACAGTGTGTGAAAGAGAAGAGTGTGTGGGGAGTGAAAGAGAGAGATGCTGAAGCGTGAGGGTCAGTGAGCAGTTCTGGAGCGTGAGGGTCAGTGAGCAGTTCTGGAGCGTGAGGGGCAGTGAGCAGTTCTGGAGCGTGAGGGGCAGTGAGCAGTTCTGGAGCGTGTGGGGCAGTGAGTGGTGCTGAAGCGTGTGGGGCAGTGAGTGGTCCTGATGCGTGTGGGTCAGTGAGTGGTCCTGATGCGTGTGGGGCAGTGAGCGGTACTGAGGGTGAAGGGTAAGTGAGCGTTGCTGAAGCGTGTGGGTCAGTGAGCGGTACTGAGGGTGAAGGGTAAGTGAGCGGTGATGAAGCATGTTGGGCAGTGAGCGGTGCTGAGGGTGAAGGGTAAGTGAGCGGTGCTGAAGCGTGTGGGTCAGTGAGCGGTGCTGAAGCGTGTGGGGCAGTGAGCAGTGATGAAGCGTGTGGGTCAGTGAGCGGTGCTGAGGGTGAAGGGTAAGTGAGCGGTGCTGAAGCGTGTGGGTCAGTGAGCGGTGCTGAAGCGTGTGGGGCAGTGAGCAGTGATGAAGCGTGTGGGTCAGTGAGAGGTGCTGAAGCGTGTGGGGCAGTGAGCAGTGATGAAGCGTGTGGGTCAGTGAGCGGTGCTGAAGCGTGTGGGGCAGTGAGCAGTGATGAAGCGTGTGGGGCAGTGAGCGGTGCTGAAGCGTGTGGGTCAGTGAGCAGTGATGAAGCGTGTGGGTCAGTGAGCGGTGCTGAAGCGTGTGGGGCAGTGAGCAGTGATGAAGCGTGTGGGGCAGTGAGCGGTGCTGAAGCGTGTGGGTCAGTGAGCGGTGCTGAAGCGTGTGGGTCAGTGAGCAGTGATGAAGCGTGTGGGGCAGTGAGCGGTGCTGAAGCGTGAGGGTCAGTGAGCAGTGATGAAGCGTGTGGGTCAGTGAGCAGTGCTGAAGCGTGTGGGGCAGTGAGCGGTGATGAAGCGTGTGGGGCAGTGAGCGGTGCTGAAGCGTGAGGGTCAGTGAGCAGTGATGAAGCGTGTGGGTCAGTGAGCAGTGCTGAAGCGTGTGGGGCAGTGAGTAGTGATGAAGCGTGTGGGTCAGTGAGCAGTGATGAAGCGTGTGGGTCAGTGAGCAGTGCTGAAGCGTGTGGGTCAGTGAGCAGTGCTGAAGCGTGTGGGTCAGTGAGCAGTGATGAAGCGTGTGGGTCAGTGAGCAGTGATGAAGCGTGTGGGGCAGTGAGCAGTGATGAAGCGTGTGGGTCAGTGAGCGGTGCTGAAGCGTGTGGGTCAGTGAGCAGTGATGAAGCGTGTGGGTCAGTGAGCAGTGATGAAGCGTGTGGGGCAGTGAGCGGTGCTGAAGCGTGTGGGTCAGTGAGCAGTGCTGAAGCGTGTGGGTCAGTGAGCGGTGCTGAAGCGTGTGGGGCAGTGAGCAGTGCTGAAGCGTGTGGGTCAGTGAGCGGTGCTGAAGCGTGTGGGTCAGTGAGCGGTGCTGAAGCGTGTGGGGCAGTGAGCGGTGCTGAAGCGTGTGGGGCAGTGAGCGGTGCTGAAGCGTGTGGGTCAGTGAGCGGTGCTGAAGCGTGTGGGGCAGTGAGCGGTGCTGAAGCGTGTGGGGCAGTGAGCGGTGCTGAAGCGTGTGGGGCAGTGAGCGGTGCTGAAGCGTGTGGGGCAGTGAGCGGTGCTGAAGCGTGTGGGGCAGTGAGCGGTGCTGAAGCGTGTGGGTCAGTGAGCAGTGATGAAGCGTGTGGGTCAGTGAGCAGTGATGAAGCGTGTGGGTCAGTGAGCTGTGATGAAGCGTGTGGGGCAGTGAGCGGTGCTGAAGCGTGTGGGGCAGTGAGCGGTGCTGAAGCGTGAGGGTCAGTGAGCAGTGATGAAGCGTGTGGGTCAGTGAGCAGTGATGAAGCGTGTGGGTCAGTGAGCAGTGATGAAGCGTGTGGGTCAGTGAGCAGTGATGAAGCGTGTGGGTCAGTGAGCGGTGCTGAAGCGTGTGGGTCAGTGAGCGGTGATGAAGCGTGTGGGTCAGTGAGCAGTGATGAAGCGTGTGGGTCAGTGAGCAGTGATGAAGCGTGTGGGTCAGTGAGCAGTGATGAAGCGTGTGGGGCAGTGAGCAGTGATGAAGCGTGTGGGGCAGTGAGCAGTGATGAAGCGTGTGGGGCAGTGAGAGGTGCTGAAGCGTGTGGGGCAGTGAGAGGTGCTGAAGCGTGTGGGGCAGTGAGCAGTGATGAAGCGTGTGGGGCAGTGAGAGGTGCTGAAGCGTGTGGGGCAGTGAGCAGTGATGAAGCGTGTGGGGCAGTGAGCGGTGCTGAAGCGTGTGGGGCAGTGAGCAGTGATGAAGCGTGTGGGTCAGTGAGCGGTGCTGAAGCGTGTGGGGCAGTGAGCAGTGATGAAGCGTGTGGGGCAGTGAGCGGTGCTGAAGCGTGTAGGTCAGTGAGCAGTGATGAAGCGTGTGGGGCAGTGAGCGGTGCTGAAGCGTGTGGGTCAGTGAGCAGTGATGAAGCGTGTGGGTCAGTGAGTGGTACTGAAGCGTGTGGGTCAGTGAGCGGTGCGGAAGCATGAGGGGCAGTGAGAGGTGCTGGAGCGTGTGGGTCAGTGAGCAGTGATGAAGCGTGTGGGGCAGTGAGCAGTGATGAAGCGTGTGGGTCAGTGAGCAGTGATGAAGCGTGTGGGTCAGTGAGCAGTGCTGAGGGTGAAGGGTCAGTGGTAATATCTGGGGTGAGAGTGAATGCAGTCACGGCTGTACACCTCATTACCTGCAGGGGCACTGGATAATTGGGGTAAGCAGGAAGGGCTTGTCCAGATGGGCAGAATCCTGCGTAGGTGACCACATGCTGTGTGGGATTATAGAGGATGTGCGGTGGAGCAGCGGGCCGCGGAGACATCTGGGATGGAACAGCTGGAACCTGTAATGCAGGAGGAGAGGAGTTGTGCTCAGTAGTGTCTCGGTGTCAGAGGAAACATCTCCGTTGACGCATCAGTACAGTAATCTTCATTCAGCCGACTCTGACTGCAGCTTTACTGACAAACTCCATGTGTTTAAACCCACTGTAAACTTTATTGTGTTTTATTACACCAGTGTGACTGAGTGCCGTTTTATAGGCAGCCAATTAATCTACTGGTTTACAGGCAGAGCAGAGACGCCTGATATAATAACGCCTCCAAATACGACATGAGCACACTGACATTATCAGCAGGAAAGAGTCTTTAAAGTGGAATAATCTCTCACCAAGGTCTCATCAGCTTACAGATCCTGTGATATGAAATTTGCTGGTTTTTAATGTGACCAAATGAATCCAGAATGAACATAAAAGAAGAGATGCATGTAAACTGTAACGTCCCATGACAAACTCATATCTGATTGGTCCGTTTATAAAAGACGGCATTGACCATACACTGTACACTTCTTCATTGGGATGTTTTTTACAGAACGCTTAAATATATAGCTGCAACATGTTATATACTCAGTAGCCATATTAATTCAATTCCCTTCTATTCTATTTTATTTGTATAGAACTTTTAACAATGGACATCATCTCAAAGCAGCTTAATCACTATATATATATATATATATATATATATATATATATATATATATATATATATATATACATATTAAAATGAGAAATTTATCCCTAATGAGCAATAGCTGATGGTGGTGAGGAAAAATCATAAGGTCATATGGTCATAATGTTATGCCTGGTCAGTGTATATAGTCAGTGGAGTTGTGTAACCAGGAGCTTTTTAGCAGTGAGCATCAGCGTGATTCTGAATTCATTATAGATTTAACATAAATTAATAGCAGGTATTACCACCTTTGTTCCCAGCCTCAATTCTTCTTAGCAAAGACATTCCTTTGAGATTCTGCCACATGACTGTATTACGTAATGCATTTATTTTTAACATCTGCAGGTTTTTTCCAGCTGCAGATGAGGATGGATCTCTTCTGAGTCTGGTTCCTCTCAAGGTTTCTTCCTCATATTGTCTTAGGGAGTTTTTCCTCATATTGTCTCAGGGAGTTTTTCCTCAACACCGTCGCGTCTGGCTTCCTCGTTAGGGATAAATATAAATTTTAACTTTGTCATTTTTATTCGGAATTATTCTATTTCTATAAAGCTTATTTGAGACAATGTCCATTGTTAAAAGTGCTATACAAATAAAAATTACATTTCATTGAAATGAATAGCAAAGTTAGTCAGCTAGTTGGAAAAATATGGTGCTGAAACAGTTTCATTTCACGGAGATTTATCTATTTCACTGTGCAGTGGATCTCTGGGTTACTGAGCAGAACCTTCCAGCAAGCAAGCATGCTTCTGCTGGGCCCTTGAACAAGGCCTTTATGCCTCTTTGCTCCTGGAATGCTATATCATGACTGACCCTGTGCTCTGACCACAGCTTCCTAACAAGCTAGGTTATGTGAAGAAAAGAATTTCACTGTGCTGTAAAGTGACAAATAAAGAAAGGCTATAAGCACATGGTTAGTATAAGCTCTCACCAGGTCCTTGAAGGCTCCCAGTATGGCGGCAGTGATGATTCCCAGGAAAACTCCCAGCACGTTGAGCACCACGTCAGACCACAGCAGCCTGTACAGATGCACCACGTCCCAGCAGCTGCTCACACCCGTGAACTCAAAGTAATGTGCGTGGTATCCTGGGCTGGAGACACAAACACTTAACATGTTACACACTCCATTTGCCTTTATTAAAGGGGTGTAAAGAGAGACATTAATGCCACATGTTAACAGTTAAAGCTGCAATATCACAGTAATGTTTACACCCAGCTCACCTCTCACAGCTGTATAAATCACAGCAGTAACAGGTGTTTGACTTCACCTTCAGCTTGCAGTCTTGGTTATAATTCTGACACATAACCTATGGAACAGGAAATAAGGGTCAGAGATACAGACTAATAAACTGCATTAAATCCTTGTCCAGTCACATAAAATGTAAATGTGCTGCATTTTAATGTCTTCTGCTGCACTGTCCTCTTTAATATAATTTGATGAGCCTCTGTTTTGGCGTTCCACAGGTTAAGAGCTCTCACTTTTTTTTACTACAGGGTGCAATAAATAACAGCCCGAATCTTTAAAACCGCAGGGTCTTACAGGCTTGTGTTTCAAACCTCGAAGCATCAAATCTCACTAATAAACTCCTTCACCAATGACAAGGTCACAGCTTCTCTACCTTGGGGTCACCCGAGAGGTGGATTTTTTTTTCCAAGCCTCATTTATAACCTAGATTCGTGCATATAAACATCCATCCATCCATTTTCTGTACTGTTTATCCTGCGCAGGGTTGAGAGCTAGTTTTGTATTTCAGGAAGAGGTAGGTCTTCATCCGGTGTTTGAAGACACCCAGTGACTCAGCTGTTCGGACGTCATGGGGAAGATCATTCCACCATCTCAGTGCCAGAACAGAAAAGAGTTTAGATATATACCCTACCTCTTACCCTGAGAGATAGTGGGAGTAGTCGAGCACTGCTAGTAGATCTGAGGGAGCGAGGTGCAGTTTGAGGAGGAATAAGAGCTTTCACTCACACACTATGGACAATTTCGAGATGCCAATCAGACTACAACACATGTCTTCGGAGTGACAGAAGAAACCAGAGGACCTGGAGGAAACCCTCAGAGACAAGGAGAATGTTTAAACTCTTCTCACACAAGGTCACATCACTCCCAACCCTAGAGCCGTGAGGAAGAAATGATGACCACTAAGCCAATGTAGGCTCCACCCCACCACACCACACCCCACCCTCTTTAAACTGCTTACAGCTTATTAATACATTTTAATCAAAGCAGCTTTTACACAAGGCATTTTCAGTATACAAAGAAGAAATAAAAAAGAATCTTATTTATTTTGGTCATCGTATCTTGCTAGGGATCATGCTGTGTCTGTTAGATAACATGTCAGAAGAAACAGCTGCCCAGATAGAGTCCAGACAGCCAAGACATGTTCGGTGTCTGCACTTTTCTTCTTTAGTTTTGTACTTTCCACTGACGAGAATTGAATATTAGCTTATGTCAAGCTGACTTGTTACTGCAAACTATAAACATCACCACAGTCAGATGTATATAGTATGCTGTAAAGTTATAAAGACGGTCATCTTTTCTCATTGTGTTGTTTCAATGTGATTTGTCTCTCGAGGCCCTGCCTCCTAAACTGCACAAACAAACTGTAGTGGAAAGCTGAAGGTTGTGATTATATAGAGATTGTAGCATGTCTTGCCTCACTAAGTTTTACAGGTGAGTGAAACATTGTGTAAATTTTTCCCAGGACACGTGTTTTGTCCATTTCCGGATACTGTGAATGGTTTTCATCCTCACCTCGGTGTAGTAGTTGTCATACGCATAACCTGAGCTGCTGGCATAAAACTCGCACCTTCCTTCCATTAGCGGTCTCCTGTCCTGGAGAAGATAGAAAGAAATGTACTGACTCAGTACCCTGTGAACTCGGAGGCTGTATCGATTCATTCCTGCAATTAAACTGAACTGGTATTTTTACATTCAGCACATCAGAGTACTACATGCACTGCTATCAGGCCAGAAAAAAACCCCTCTAATATTTATAACAGCTTGCATGTATACTATATTTGAAGCTTTTCAGCAGACGCTTCCACACCGACTTAATAAACACCAACCAACCAGCCACAAGTTTTTATTAAATCTGTGACTGTGCTTTTATTACAGCAAGATGTTCAGCTCTGCTCCAGACTGCTGCAGATCCGGTGCACGTCACGTCACGTTCAATCTCTCTTCCCCAAATAAACTCGGCAGTTATTCATCCTTCAACTGACTAATGATTTCTCATAACTGGGAAATGTGAATGAAGGAAAGCGAGGCAGCTATTAAAACCTGCTGACTGTAACATTAATAAAAATGAAAGCATTAAAGCAGCAATCAGATTGCACTTGATCTTTAATGCCACATCTACAGAAGCAGGAACTGATTCAACGAATGAATCTAGTATTAATATAAATCACAGTTTCATTTTTTTCCCCATCACTTATAGACGAATATGTCTGAATGTCATTCTTTAACCCTGGAATCTCACAATGTTCACAGTAAGTAAATGATTCATTTAATCAAATCTGCACTTTAGAGAAGTGCACTTTCCTGTCAGCTGTGTCCTTTATTAAAGATTAAAGCTTATACACTCCACTGAGATAAGACAGTGTACATTACGATGCACGTATACGTGAGTAGTGTATTTAGACAATAATAATAACAATATGGAGATCAATGCATTTGTCATACGCACCAGTCATCAAGCTGAAGATGTAAATTTATCCACCATATAAATCGGTGATGTTGTGTGATCTTTTTGATCTTTGCTCGATTTTAGGCAACAATTCATCAAGTTTTTCGAATGAACACACTTGGAGAACATATAAAAACACCCACACTCCACAGCACCGGGTTTAATATTTACAAAAATGAATCTCTTATCAGATTTTTGAAGCTCCTCCCCTCTCCTGAATGTGTATTCGGACGAGTCCAGGGGCGGGTCAGAACGTGGCCTGTGTGGTTCAGTGAGTGTTCTGCAGTAATATGGAGGTGTGTGATGGGATCACTGAGCCCCAGTCACCCGGCCGGATGAGACCAGGCTGCTGTTTGATTATATCCACAAAATTTTATTACCAACACTGACACCCGAAACCAGGAGGGGAGGAAAGATGGGGAGGTGAAATAATTGATGTCCGTACCGTATATAACCCTACGCTTTGTATGAATCTGTATGCACAGTCCGACATACAAACGCTAAATTCTCACGTGCTGCTTACGATATACTCGGCGGCGACGATGCCGTCCACGATGGCGCAGAAGAAACAGGAGATCACACCCAGGCTGATGAAAATGATGGAGGCCACCAACTGCGAGAGAGAAGAAAAGACATGAACATGGACAGATCAGAAGCTGAGGAACAAAATGAGAACATCTAGTTCAGCGTGGAGACAGAAATCAGCCATGTAACATCTTCAGGAAACAAAGCTGAAATTCTGCTCCATCATCTTTTGATCTCAAACCAAAAATACAAAAACTGCATATCTATTTTGTGATTTATCAACTCAAGAAAACAACTTTTGTTTAGTTTGTACCCAAAGCTAAAAGGAAGTTGTTTTGCCTCGACTCTGTCGGTCTCCTCACCTGATCTGACCTGAAGGAGGATGTGTAGGACATCTAGATAGAACAGATTTATCAAGAACAAACAAAACTGCCCAAGCAATATGACAGCTATAAGATACATGACAAAAAGAGTGAAGCCTTAAATATTACAACATGGGCCTTCAACAAGCCTCTGGTTAGAGCGTGGTGCTAATAATGCCAAGGTTGTGGGTTCGAGCCCTGTATGGGCCAGCCAAAACTTGTGGTTAAGTGTCTGGGTTGATGATTGGAAGGTCAGGGTTCAAACTTAGCCACCACTGTTGGGCAATTGTGTCTCCAGGGGTGCTATACCATAGCTGCCCCTGTGAAGAATGAATTCTGCTGTAATGAATATGCACTGATAATAAAGAGATTTGAGAAAACTTATATCACTATGAGACTTTTATTATTATTAATTTCAGCTCAGACTGTTTTGTTATTTGTGATAGTCGTCTGAGTATCAGAGCCTAACATACATACTGCACTCTTGTTATCTAGTCCACACACGCATCCATACATGGCCGTGTGTTGTGTAGATGCCCTTGTCTCTCTTGCCTTCGTTCCTAGTTGATAACTTCAATGTCTGGATGTGGACTGGAGTAATAAAGGAAATGTACAGCCTGTGAAACTGTCTGCCAACCTGCTCCTTTATAGGTAATTTACTGAGCAATGGCAGCCTGAAGGGCAACTCTACCCTCAGCAAAGGGCGATCTCATTCACAGATCTGATTCCACAAACACAGCACAAGCTTACTGCCAATAATGAAAAACTTTTACATCTGGAAATGTGTCTGCTCTTCTGAAGAGTCTCGCCAACGTCGCACGGAATCCAGATCGGTTTTTCGTTAAATATATGAGCGTCGGCCTGTTTTCATTTCCTGGAAAACTCACCAACCTTCCTGTCAAACTGAAACCCCGGAATGAACATAAATTTCGCCACTCCTAAAAACCCTGTCCAACTGGGAGTTTTTTAATCAGGACTGGTTCGTCGAGTGAAATCATTAGCGGATGATGAACTGTGGATGCGGTAAATGTCACTCTTCTGTCCAGCCAAAAAAGAGACATTAAGCACATGTGAGCTTGTGTATACTGGTCCCTCTGATCTCCTCGTCCATCTGCTGGTCTGCCATGAGATTCACTGCCATGGAAGTAGAGTCTTTGCAAAAAAAAAAAAAGGTCATTAGCTTTAGCCCATAGCTTGAATTATTATTATTATTATTATTAGTAGTAGTATAGTTAATATGAGGAAAGTAAAGAGTTCTCCAGCTTGTCCTTCAGGGAAACCACTAATGGTTCTTTTTAGACCTTTTTCTAAAAAAGTGTCCATCTATAATCACTGCATGACAATGAGAGACTGGACTGAAGTTAATCAAACATTACGTCATTTGCCACCTCCACAGTGTAATAATCCCCAACCTACAGAAAGTCCATCAGACGTAATCAACAGTTTCCACAATTGGCTATTCCACACACAGAGACACAGAGACAGAGAACAGGTCCTGATGTTAGTTAGCGCACTTTTTCTGGTCAGTTGTTATCTTCTGAAATTCTCAAACACTTGCTCCTTTACTCTTTAAAGGACGGATCCTAAACCCCAAACCCAGCTAATCAAAACACACTGTTAGCATCTCTACATGCCACAGTGAAACAATTGAGAGGAAGCAAAAAAAAAAAAAAAAAGCATGATCGTCTCTCAGCTCAAGGCCAAACAGAATACTGTGGTCAAGTGATCGATGACACCGATGGTCACTGGTTTAATGAGAACTGTGGGGTCCAGAGGTAGAATTATGACCCTGACAAGAACACTGCCTTTAGCCACAAGGTGACCTAGAGAAGAGCAAACACTGAAATATTTTACAACAGAGGACACACACACACACACACACACACACACACAGCACAGAGTAATAAAACGTACCTTAGTAGATCAACTTATTTATATCAAATGTATTAATTGCATCATTATAAAACTTTAGAGTAAAGATTTAAAGTTACATTACACCGAAACTTTCTAGCTTAGAGAAACTTACTAAAGAGATTATCACAGTGAAGAGGAAAAGTACAGTTTAGTACTAATTCTGCAGGCAGGAGGAAATTCTACACAATTCTATATGTTCCTCTTATTGTTCACATCCTCTTATATGCACACTGGTCAGTGCAATTTAAATGTCCTGTAGTGTATTGTATTGTCCATCTGCACTGATTTGCGCTAGGTTGCACACTGTGGCTAGGACGACTTTCTCTGTGTTGTTTATGTAGCTCTATCTATCTATCTGTCTGTCTGTCTGTCTGTCTATCTATCGATCTATCTATTTGTCTGTCTGTCTGTCTATCTATCTGTCTGTCTGTCTGTCTGTCTGTCTGTCTGTCTGTCTGTCTATCTATCGATCTATCTATTTGTCTGTCTATCTATCTATCTATCTATCTATCTATCTATCTATCTATCTATCTATCTGTCTGTCTGTCTGTCTGTCTGTCTGTCTGTCTGTCTCTCTATCTACCTGTCTGTCTATTTGTCTATCTATCTATCTATCTATCTATCTATCTGTCTGTCTGTCTGTCTGTCTGTCTGTCTCTCTATCTACCTGTCTGTCTATTTGTCTATCTATCTATCTATCTATCTATCTATCTATCTATCTATCTATCTGTCTGTCTGTCTGTCTGTCTATTTGTCTGTCTATCTATCTATCTATCTATCTATCTATCTATCTATCTATCTATCTATCTATCTATCTATCTGGGTATAAGCTGCAGCATCAGCAATATGCCATTGTAAGGGCTGAAGTGTAGGTGGTCAGTTGATTTGAGTGAACAGTGATGTTTAAAATGAAGCAGAGAGAGAGAGAGAGAGAGAGAGAGAGGAGGTGTAGATGGGTGAAGACATCCGTCTGAATGTCACCTAAAGGTCAGTGGCTCAGGGTAAAGTAAGACTCTTTAACCGGTATAGAATTACACCACATCGAGGGATCCTCAGATCTGGCCCACAGGATCCACTTTCCTGCAGGGTTTAGCTCTAACCTTAATCAAACACACCTGAGCATGCTAATCAATGTCTTCAGGATCATTAGAAAATCCCAGGTAGAGGAGTTTGATCAGGGTTCAGGAGTTAAACTCTGCAGTGCCCTCTGGGGCAAGTTTTGAGGAACCCTGCTGTAGAAGCAGATCTGACAATAATTCAAACAAGATTTGGACATAAACGCCTTCAAATCAAATCCTGAAAATCTTCATTACTTATCCACATGAGTGTACATCATAACTTTTTTTTTTCTTTTGCTTGATCTATTACATGCAATAAGCTCTAGCTCTAGTATGGACACTTGTCCCTGGTTTGGATTTGGACTCTACATCAGATATGTCCAATCTTACCCGGAAAGTGCCGGTGTGATGCAGGATTTCATTCCAACTACACACCTGAAATCAAGATCAAGGTGGAATCAGGTATGGATTTTGCTTGTGCCCTATCTGGATAATACTGGACTCCTCTGGGCTAGAATATTCAGATCATGTTCTATGTGACGTGATGATGTTAAGAATAACAAGTAAGTATTAAGCGGGTTAAACTCGGGTTTCAACACTATAAACATCTTAGGCATCTATTACAGGCATTTGGTATCATCTATTAAAGGCATTGGATTCTTAAGGCATCTATTGAACATACATCACTGAATCTGCACAGAAATAGTGAATTATAATGCATTAGCAATGCTAATTGAATTGCAATCGACTATAATCAATAATAATTGTTGCCTTGATTCATTTCAAATCATTGGTCATTGATATCGATGCCTCGACCTAAACAAATTTTTCCCCCATTTTAAAACTCCTGCAGTACAGCAGAGGAGCGGAAGACGATACGTGTCCTCTCCAACACGCCACCTGACACTTGGGATCTAGCAGCAGCACGACAGGGCTTGTTGCACATTAATGTGTAAGACGGGTCACTGCTCCTCTGTGAGACTGAGGAGAATTAAGAGCATTACTGTGTGTAAAAGTGTGATGATATCGGCCACATGTTACAGGAGTGAGTCCCTACAGAGCGCATATCAGTGTGTGTGAGGATGAGTGAATGTGTGTGTGTGTGTGTGTGTGTGCATATGGCAGAGTCTCCACCATTAAATTTTAAAGGCTGTTCTGGGATCAGTGCCAGGATGGTGGGCACAGAGAACAGGTCCTTAAATCATACGTAGCGATCTCGAAACACATTCACACTTCCATGATGAACCCCGAGCTTCACGAAACTCGGATGAAAATAAACACAATTTTTAAAAATAGAAATGAAGAATTATACCTGAAGCCCTGTGTGTGTGTTGCTGTAAGAGTATACTGTATGTTAGGTGTTACGTGTCAGTGGAACGCTGTGTGCTTGTGCTTTTTCCTTAGAAATTAGTTGAACGAGGCCGTCACACTGATACTGCAACTCGAGTTACGTTAAAGCCAGTCACCATTAATTAATAAAATGATGACTCGGTTACTGCACTTGACCAACGAAGGACGCCGTCCTACATTTATTACGAGCCGTAGTCACAGTACGTCCTCTCTAGGTTCGTGTCTCATAGAGGAGTTTAACAGAATGTGTTTGGTTTTGCACTTTTACTGTGAAATGATAACTTCTTATTTGAAGATACTGTGGGGTTATAACTAAGAGCCGCTTCTGTGATCATAAACACTGTCCTGTGCTTATTCCAGGACGTTCAGAACATCCTGAACATCCTCAGTACTATTTTCTTCTATCTTTTATTTATGACTGCACTCATATAATGATATAATGAATGAATGATATAATCACTCTCGGGTGTCACTGTCTCGGTTTTTCTCCAGGGTTCTTCCTCATGTCGTCTCGGGGAGTTTTTACCTTAGCATTTTCACCACACTTTACGACGCTTTATGGTAGCTGGATTTCAGTAAAGTGATGATATTTACTGTAAATAAATCACTGAATTTAATTGAATGTATTTTTTGTGTGTGTACTTGTATGAAGAGCATGAGGACTAGGACATTAGAGAGAACTGTAGAGAGTCTGTAAGGCTGTGGAGCACGAGCTAGATAAATGAAAGCATTGATTTTGCACTTTCAACGGTTCGAGGAACTCGTCTCAGTAACATAAGTACAACATTCATTTCTAGGAAACGCGTTCACCTTTTACTTCCTAACCGAAGGGATGGTTCCATGTTTTCATTCCTAATGTTATCGTAATCATCTTGCTCATAATACGTAATATTTAATCGATGGAACTCAGCAGAAATGAAAGTGTACAAAAAGACTTCACCACAATATGGAGTCTGATCTGGTTTTCACACTGGACACGTCGTTCCTGTGTCCCTGCAGCGCTGGTCAGATCTCAGACTCACTCGATTCTATCGAACACAAGCTTATCGATTTGATTTTATTTATTTATTTTTTAAATACTTTGGTACACAATAAGGCATCTCACCTCTTGTGTCCCACATAGATCCCTGCCACTCATGCTACACGGGTGTTGTGGAAACTAATGAGATCATCATCGGCTCATCGCAGGTTAGGGTTATCATGAGATGATTAGACTATTAAATGACATGAGATGAAGATTAGACTATTAAATGACATGAGATGAAGATTAGACTATTAAATGACATGAGATGATTAGACTATTAAATGACATGAGATGATTAGACTATTAAATGACATGAGATGAAGATTAGACTATTAAATGACATGAGATGATTAGACTATTAAATGACATGAGATGATTAGACTATTAAATGACATGAGATGAAGATTAGACTATTAAATGACATGAGATGATTAGACTATTAAATGACATGAGATGAAGATTAGACTATTAAATGACATGAGATGATTAGACTATTAAATGACATGAGATGAAGATTAGACTATTAAACATCATGAGATGATTAGACTATTAAATGACATGAGATGAAGATTAGACTATTAAATGACATGAGATGATTAGACTATTAAATGACATGAGATGATTAGACTATTAAATGACATGAGATGAAGATTAGACTATTAAATGACATGAGATGATTAGACTATTAAATGACATGAGATGATTAGACTATTAAATGACATGAGATGAAGATTAGACTATTAAATGACATGAGATGAAGATTAGACTATTAAATGACATGAGATGAAGATTAGACTATTAAATGACATGAGATGAAGATTAGACTATTAAATGACATGAGATGAAGATTAGACTATTAAATGACATGAGATGATTAGACTATTAAATGACATGAGATGAAGATTAGACTATTAAATGACATGAGATGAAGATTAGACTATTAAATGACATGAGATGATTAGACTATTAAATGACATGAGATGAAGATTAGACTATTAAATGACATGAGATGAAGATTAGACTATTAAACACCATGAGATGAAGATTAGACTATTAAATGACATGAGATGAAGATTAGACTATTAAACACCATGAGATGAAGATTAGACTATTAAATGACATGAGATGAAGATTAGACTATTAAACACCATGAGATGAAGATTAGACTATTAAACACCATGAGATGAAGATTAGACTATTAAACACCATGAGATGAAGATTAGACTATTAAACATCATGAGATGAAGATTAGACTATTAAACACCATGAGATGAAGATTAGACTATTAAATGACATGAGATGAAGATTAGACTATTAAACACCATGAGATGAAGATTAGACTATTAAATGACATGAGATGAAGATTAGACTATTAAATGACATGAGATGAAGATTAGACTATTAAATGACATGAGATGAAGATTAGACTATTAAATGACATGAGATGAAGATTAGACTATTAAATGACATGAGATGAAGATTAGACTATTAAATGACATGAGATGAAGATTAGACTATTAAATGACATGAGATGAAGATTAGACTATTAAACATCATGAGATGAAGATTAGACTATTAAATGACATGAGATGAAGATTAGACTATTAAACATCATGAGATGAAGATTAGACTATTAAATGACATGAGATGAAGATTAGACTATTAAATGACATGAGATGATTAGACTATTAAATGACATGAGATGAAGATTAGACTATTAAACATCATGAGATGAAGATTAGACTATTAAATGACATGAGATGATTAGACTATTAAATGACATGAGATGATTAGACTATTAAATGACATGAGATGAAGATTAGACTATTAAATGACATGAGATGAAGATTAGACTATTAAACATCATGAGATGAAGATTAGACTATTAAATGACATGAGATGATTAGACTATTAAATGACATGAGATGAAGATTAGACTATTAAATGACATGAGATGAAGATTAGACTATTAAATGACATGAGATGATTAGACTATTAAATGACATGAGATGAAGATTAGACTATTAAATGACATGAGATGAAGATTAGACTATTAAATGACATGAGATGATTAGACTATTAAATGACATGAGATGATTAGACTATTAAATGACATGAGATGAAGATTAGACTATTAAATGACATGAGATGAAGATTAGACTATTAAATGACATGAGATGAAGATTAGACTATTAAATGACATGAGATGAAGATTAGACTATTAAATGACATGAGATGAAGATTAGACTATTAAATGACATGAGATGATTAGACTATTAAATGACATGAGATGAAGATTAGACTATTAAATGACATGAGATGATTAGACTATTAAATGACATGAGATGATTAGACTATTAAATGACATGAGATGAAGATTAGACTATTAAATGACATGAGATGAAGATTAGACTATTAAATGACATGAGATGAAGATTAGACTATTAAATGACATGAGATGAAGATTAGACTATTAAATGACATGAGATGAAGATTAGACTATTAAATGACATGAGATGATTAGACTATTAAATGACATGAGATGAAGATTAGACTATTAAATGACATGAGATGAAGATTAGACTATTAAATGACATGAGATGAAGATTAGACTATTAAATGACATGAGATGATTAGACTATTAAATGACATGAGATGAAGATTAGACTATTAAATGACATGAGATGATTAGACTATTAAATGACATGAGATGATTAGACTATTAAATGACATGAGATGAAGATTAGACTATTAAATGACATGAGATGAAGATTAGACTATTAAATGACATGAGATGATTAGACTATTAAATGACATGAGATGATTAGACTATTAAATGACATGAGATGAAGATTAGACTATTAAATGACATGAGATGATTAGACTATTAAATGACATGAGATGATTAGACTATTAAATGACATGAGATGAAGATTAGACTATTAAATGACATGAGATGAAGATTAGACTATTAAATGACATGAGATGATTAGACTATTAAATGACATGAGATGAAGATTAGACTATTAAATGACATGAGATGATTAGACTATTAAATGACATGAGATGATTAGACTATTAAATGACATGAGATGAAGATTAGACTATTAAATGACATGAGATGAAGATTAGACTATTAAATGACATGAGATGATTAGACTATTAAATGACATGAGATGAAGATTAGACTATTAAATGACATGAGATGAAGATTAGACTATTAAATGACATGAGATGATTAGACTATTAAATGACATGAGATGATTAGACTATTAAATGACATGAGATGATTAGACTATTAAATGACATGAGATGAAGATTAGACTATTAAATGACATGAGATGATTAGACTATTAAATGACATGAGATGAAGATTAGACTATTAAATGACATGAGATGAAGATTAGACTATTAAATGACATGAGATGAAGATTAGACTATTAAATGACATGAGATGAAGATTAGACTATTAAATGACATGAGATGATTAGACTATTAAATGACATGAGATGATTAGACTATTAAATGACATGAGATGATTAGACTATTAAATGACATGAGATGATTAGACTATTAAATGACATGAGATGAAGATTAGACTATTAAATGACATGAGATGATTAGACTATTAAATGACATGAGATGATTAGACTATTAAATGACATGAGATGAAGATTAGACTATTAAATGACATGAGATGATTAGACTATTAAATGACATGAGATGATTAGACTATTAAATGACATGAGATGAAGATTAGACTATTAAATGACATGAGATGATTAGACTATTAAATGACATGAGATGATTAGACTATTAAATGACATGAGATGATTAGACTATTAAATGACATGAGATGATTAGACTATTAAATGACATGAGATGAAGATTAGACTATTAAATGACATGAGATGATTAGACTATTAAATGACATGAGATGATTAGACTATTAAATGACATGAGATGAAGATTAGACTATTAAATGACATGAGATGAAGATTAGACTATTAAATGACATGAGATGAAGATTAGACTATTAAATGACATGAGATGAAGATTAGACTATTAAATGACATGAGATGATTAGACTATTAAATGACATGAGATGATTAGACTATTAAATGACATGAGATGAAGATTAGACTATTAAATGACATGAGATGATTAGACTATTAAATGACATGAGATGAAGATTAGACTATTAAATGACATGAGATGAAGATTAGACTATTAAATGACATGAGATGAAGATTAGACTATTAAATGACATGAGATGATTAGACTATTAAATGACATGAGATGAAGATTAGACTATTAAATGACATGAGATGATTAGACTATTAAATGACATGAGATGATTAGACTATTAAATGACATGAGATGATTAGACTATTAAATGACATGAGATGAAGATTAGACTATTAAATGACATGAGATGAAGATTAGACTATTAAATGACATGAGATGATTAGACTATTAAATGACATGAGATGATTAGACTATTAAATGACATGAGATGATTAGACTATTAAATGACATGAGATGATTAGACTATTAAATGACATGAGATGAAGATTAGACTATTAAATGACATGAGATGATTAGACTATTAAATGACATGAGATGATTAGACTATTAAATGACATGAGATGAAGATTAGACTATTAAATGACATGAGATGATTAGACTATTAAATGACATGAGATGAAGATTAGACTATTAAATGACATGAGATGATTAGACTATTAAATGACATGAGATGATTAGACTATTAAATGACATGAGATGAAGATTAGACTATTAAATGACATGAGATGATTAGACTATTACACAACAGGTTTAATCATCTATCTCTTGATTTAAAGATCAGAACTGAACAGGTTTAAGGCTATATTTAAGTCTGATGTTGAAAAGGTTTGGGAGAAAAGCCGCCTCTCTGAGATAATCAGCGGACGCTGAAAGTCGAGCATCGGTGTTTTCTGGGAAATTCATCCTTTCAGCGATGCTAATGTCATTTCCCTTCCTGCTCGTGTATAAAGCCATTAACCAATCACAGAGAAGGCTGCTGACTGTGACTCGACTCGACTCGACTAAGGGAGCGAGGCCCATTTGTTCTGTAATTTTATTTGTCATGTTCTTCCAGGTAAAATGCTATTTGTTTGCAATAAGATCCCTGCCTCCGTTGGCGTGTAACACAATCGCTCGGTGACAGAAATAAACAGAAGTACCAAAATCGAATTGGGGTTGATTCATGCAACGTTGCTAATGACAGGACTGAAATAACTGTGGAGGAAATCAGCCTTGTGTAATGCGAATTCATTGGGCTTCGAATCATGTAAACACATCGGAGGGTTTTAGGGAAACTCAGTAGATTTATCTTATTCTTGCATTTTAAAAATAAAGGAAGATCCGTATTGTTTTTGTATACCTTTAACAGGAAATGATGGAGAACATATTACTCGTTTCCAGGAACCAAGATGAATAAATAATTGCTGCATCGTCGTTTTCTTCCCTACGTGCAGTGAAAACACCTTTCAAGCTGAAGGTATGTCAATGAATTAGTAAAACATTTAAAAGTCTATTGAACAGTAGAACATTTTAGGAAAAATTGAGAGCTTATATACAAAAAGCACTCCAAAAGTATTTACACCCCTGACCGATTCCCTCATCCGACTGAATCACAGATGATGTTTGATATTTGATTTTAACACACTGAAACTCAAAATCTTGCTTGCAAAAGTATTAAACCCCTGTTCTGTGAAAGCTTCCAGTTTACCAGAGATACCAGTGATCCTGAGCTCCTCTGCTCCCCAGACCTGCCTCATCCATCCTCATGCCCTACTTCTGATTGGAGTCTCATCACTCTCCACATGGGATTGCTGAGGATGATACCACTTGGAAACCATGGAGACCGGTTTAACACTCAAGTCTCCGTCAGTGAACGGTTAATCTGTGAAACATGGTGGATGTAGCATCATGGCTTGGGCTTGCAGCTGCTTCTGGAACAGGATCATTCATCTTTATTGAGGATGCTACTCATGATGGCTTCAGACTGCAATCGGAGTCAGCACTCAAGTCTCCATCAGTAAACAATTCATAATTTCAACCAGACAGACTTCATGCTTTAACTACAGTCAATTTCCTGGTTACATAACTGCTCTATTTGACTCTACAGTACACAGTTATAAAAGAGAAATGATTTATAATCGCGTGCTCTGGTGGCACCCAGATGAGGATGAGGTTTGTTTTTTGAGGTTTCTTCCTCTGATCGTGTCAGGAGTTCATGGATAAGTTATATATTTCTGCTTTTTGTCAATGTTCTAAAAAATGCTATACAAATTCACAATGATGAGCGTTACCTCAGTTCCCTGACCACAGGCCTGTGAATCATTAAAGCTTCTGTCACATTTTCTGGTTAAAACTCCCACTGACCAGGCTGTACGACTAAATGACCAAAAAGCATTCTACAGGAGTTACAGGAAAAGTAACTGTAAATGTGTTTGGATATCTCACTGAGTACAAACAGATCAATATTCCAGAAGTGGAAGCTGCAGATCATCACTCAGGCACTGCCAGGAAAAGGCTGGCTGTCACAACACGACTTGTGAGTGAAGTCACAGAGAGACTAACATTTACTTTGAAGGAATTGGTGTAGTAGGTGGGAGTGGAGCAATGGTGCACCAGTCTACTGAGTTAAGAGCATGACATATGACAGGCCTGTATGGGAGAGTGGAAAGAAAGGAGCAGGTACTCAAAAAATCATCTGAAAGCCAAAAAAAAAAAAAGCCAAAAAGCATGAGAGTGGCCCAGTTGGAATGCGAGGGAAGGTGCTGTGGTCAGATGAGATCTAGAAAGAGTTATTTGGCCAAACCCCAAACACACACCGTCCCTGTAGTGAAGCATGCTGGTGGATGCTTCTCATCAGCAGAGACTAGACATACATTTCAAAATGAAAGGAAGAATAGATTGGAGCAAAATATATGGAACTACTACAAGAGAACCGTCTGAAGTTTCAGAGGAAATTCACCTTTCAGCAGGATCCTAAGCACACGGCCAGAGCAACACTGGAGAAGCTTAAAGTACAAAAAGGTAAATGTCTCATAGTGGTCCTGATCTCAGTTCTATTGAAAATCTGTGGCACTGTTTGTAAATCGTTGTCCACAAGCATCGCCCAAAAAACCTGAACAACCTGGAGCAAAGCTAACAAGAATCACTAACACTGTGTGCAGAGCTCCTACATGCGTCTGTAAATGCGTAAATCTGTTACTGCAGCAACACGGGGCTCCACCAAATATGAATTTTGCAGGTCGAATATTTAGTTTTCAGTTCATCATAAAATTATTTCCCAAAATAAACCCAGTGTCACCTTGTAGTACATGATTTTGTGATTCAGTGTGTCAAACAGAATGAAATGTCAGAGTTTCATCTGTAATTCAGTAAGATGAGAGAACTGGTCAGGGGTGTGAATACTTCTGGAGTGCTCTGTATATAAGCTCTCAGTTTTTCCTCAGATGTTGTATTGTACAGTAGACTTTTAAATGCTTTACTAATTTATTCACATTCCTTTAGCTTGAACAGTGAGTGGATAAGGCAGTGATATTATATATATACACATACATACATACACACACCGATCAGCCATCACTTTATGACCACCTGCCTAATATTGTGTTGGTCCCCCTTTTGCTGCCAAAACAGCCCTGACCCGTCTACTAGATCCCTGAAGGTGTGTTGTGGTATCTGGCACCAAGATGTTAGCAGCAGATCCTTTACATCCTGTACATTGCAAGTTGGGGCCTCCATGGACTTAAAGGATACTTACAGGACTTAAGTCAGGGGTGTCGAACCGTATCCGCAAAGGGCCGGTGTGGGAGCAGGTTTTCATTCCAACCAAACAGAAGCCACACCTGAGTCTACTGAAAGCCAAGATCTGTTGATTAAACAGGTGGAATCAGGTGTGGCTTCTGCTCGGTTGGAATGAAAACCTGCACCCACACCGGATGCGGTTTAACACCCCTGACTTAAGGGACACTTTTGATAGATACTGACCACTTCAGGCCAGGAACACCCCACAAGAACTGCAGTTTTGGAGATGCTCTGATCCAGTTTTTCCTGCTTCTAACACATCAACTTTGAGGACAAAATGTTCACTTGCTGCCTAATATATCCCACCCACTAATCCCAATCACTGAGGAGATCATCAGTGTTATTCACGGCACCTCTCGGTGGTCATAATCTTATGCCTGATCGGTATATGAGGCTCATATTTTTCATAGTATCTGACTATCCCAGTCACTTAAAAGACAACCTGAAATCGAAATCTTTGGCATTATTCCATCATAATGTCACCTATAAAATGATATTGTTTAATATTTTTTATTTTTACCCATCACTGAGTGCAGGATGTTACAGTTACACATCAGGAGATGTTTAAAACCCGGCAAAAGTTAATATATTTAGATAAACAAGTGTTTTGAAGTGATTGTGAAGGAAAAGAAAAGGTCAATTCAGATTTTTCTTTACTAAGCTGTTACTTACCATGGGTCTGCGATTCTCCACCACATTGAGCCCAACGATGCCCAAGAAGGTGCCAAAGCTCAGCTAGGAGAATAGAGGAAAACATTTCAGTTTATTTATGCAGTTTATGTATATATTTATCTAAAGAAGACATGATGGAATCTGCCTGAATCCCAGATCAAACACAACCCCATGTTCAGCTCACGTCCCGTACAGCTTACACTGATGAGACTGTTAGGAGATGATGCCTGGTCAGACGGTGTTACTCACTATGATGCCGGAGTAGTAACCAGCCACTGCCACATTTCCAGTGCGGGTAGCAGCCATGAGGCCGATCAGCAGGATGATGATGGACAGAGCGTGTAAAGCCACGGTGCACCACATCGCTGTGCAGCGTCTCTTTGAGTACTGCTCTGTGGGATGATTCAACACATACACACACACACACATACACACACACACACACATACACACACACACACACACACACACACACACACACATACACACACACACACACATACACACACACACACACACACACACACACACACACACACACACACACACACACATACACACACACACGATAACTTTTAAACAACTGAATCCACAACACTTAAAGTTTCTCAGTGTTTTGTGGTTAATTATGGGTTTTAGCATTCTTAAGAGGTTCTACTCAGAACAGTTCCTCAAATAGATGTTTGGTTCTGTGAAAATCCTGAGTTTTCCCAGGAGTTTTATCTGGAGCATTAGTTTGAACAGAATAAACAGAACACACCAGTGTAGAGTTAAATACAGGCTTAAAGGATCTTCAGTGGGGTTCTACTGGGAACCTTTTCTGAAACTGGTGTAGGATTTTATATACAAGCTTTACAGCTACTCAACTGGAATACTTGGTGTTTTTATTTGTTTGTTTGTGTCTGTCTGTCTGTCTGTCTCACTGTATTTCTGTCTGTCTTTCTGTCTGTCTCACTGTATTTCTATCTATCTATCTATCTATCTATCTATCTATCTATCTATCTATCTATCTGTCTGTCTGTCTGTCTGTCTGTCTGTCTGTCTCACTGTATTTCTATCTATCTATCTATCTATCTATCTATCTATCTATCTATCTATCTATCTATCTATCTATCTGTCTGTCTGTCTGTCTGTCTGTCTGTCTCACTGTATTTCTATCTATCTATCTATCTATCTATCTATCTATCTATCTATCTATCTATCTATCTATCTATCTATCTCACTGTATTTCTTTCTATCTATCTATCTATCTATCTATCTATCTATCTATCTATCTATCTATCTATCTATCTATCTATCTATCTATCTATCTATCTATCTATCTGTCTCACTGTATTTCTATCTATCTATCTATCTATCTATCTATCTATCTATCTATCTATCTATCTATCTATCTATCTATCTATCTATCTATCTGTTTGTCTGTATTTCTATCTGTCTGTCTGTCTCACTGTATTTCTATCTATCTATCTATCTATCTATCTATCTATCTATCTATCTATCTGTCTGTCTGTCTGTCTGTCTGTCTGTCTCACTGTATTTCTATCTATCTATCTATCTATCTATCTATCTATCTATCTATCTATCTATCTATCTATCTATCTATCTATCTATCTATCTATCTATCTCACTGTATTTCTATCTATCTATCTCACTGTATTTCTATCTATCTATCTATCTATCTATCTATCTATCTATCTATCTATCTATCTATCTATCTATCTATTTGCTTATTTATGTATATATTTTTCTTTTTTTCTTGCAGTTAATCAAATGCATATTCTAAATCCTGGGAATGTAGTTCAGAACTTTATATTAAAAAACATGAAAAAATCCAGCACTTCAGCACTTTTCTCTTAAAGACGTATTAACAGCATTAATTACTGACCATCATCTAACTGACCCAGCGTACTCCCATTTCTGATCCTTCATCACCACCAGTGCACAAAAACACTGTTTCCCTCTCGTACCAGAGGAAAGGAATTCTGTATTATTTATCACTGCTGTTATTGGTAGTCACTGTGAATTCAGACATTTGGACCGGACTGAGACTGCAGCTTGATTTAAGACGGCGATGTGAGGAGATGCTAAGAAAAACCCCACCAATATCATCCTCGTAAAACTGCCATCCCTGTTTTTTTCTGCTCTGGAATCATGTTAAGCCTCTACAGATGTCATTCAATGTCTAAAGTCACTTTGACATGCACCATGTTAATACAGCGGTAAATTTCTGTTTCGAATCTTGGGAGACGTACTGAGCATTAAGCATATTTTGTGACATTAATGGATCCATAGCTAGATTTTTGCCATGCTCCAGCGTACGATCTCATCAGTTCAATGCACCAATCTCTAGATATTCTTTTCAATGTACACTCGAACCTCCTGCCATCCATTTTCTGTAGCTCTTGCACTACATCGAGTCACAAGGAGACTGAAGTCTATTCCAGGACAAGGTGTGGGACACATGAATGGGGTCCAAACCATCACAAAACACACACACTCACACACACACACTACAAACAAAGTCAGAGATAACAATCAGTGTACAACTTTACCAATGTGTACAAATACCACCTAGAGTGAAAATGTTGCTCATACTGTAGCCAGAACAACTGCAGTACTTAAATGAAAATGAGAGAATGAGCAAAATGAGAAATTGAGCGTACGTCTTAAATGAAAATGAGAAGAATTTGTGCACGGGAGGCAGAGACGCCCTTACGACGTGAGGGATCTTGAATGTTTTTTTGCAAGAAAGAGTGAGAAAATATTGCCAAGTAAAGACGCTGATAAACTCCCTTCATAAGGTCATCATAATCATAGTGTAGGGGTGCACAAACTTGTGCAACAAGTCGTCTTCATTTTTTCCACTCAAAATATTTGACTGTTTTTAACTTAATGTTATAAAAGTAATTTTTACCTTGAAGGTGGAAAAGCTCCGATATGATTTATCTTGGTTGAATTTTTTTATTCTATCACAAACACCTGACATTTTTAGTGTGTAATGTTTTCCTATCCATTGTGATACATACACATTAATATGAATAGAAAACAGTAATCTACAAACCTATAAATGTTAGACCTGACTCTAAAAATTCCTCGGAAGGAAAAAGAAAAGCATAAAATCATGTTTTAACACACAATAGTTTTTTATTTCTTTCTTTATTTAGTAGTTTATTATTTCTAATTGGAAGTTGGTTCAGCAGCAAGAAGAACTTCAAGTGGTGAGGAACATGAAGCGTTCAATTACCAGCGTGTCTTAGTGTTACTTGAATATTATAATACGGTGGATATAAATGACAGATAGTAGACTTTTACTCGTTAAATGTGCAATAAAATGAGCTAAAACTGCACAGAAAGGTGAAAAGAGCAGCTGAGTGAATGAACAGATGAACATTTCAGGCTGCTTACCTGACGGGTCTGGCTCTGATACCGAGGGCTGCTGCATCTTTCAGCTGTTTTAACAAGAAAAAGAGACGAAATACTAAAATAAAAGTTTTCAATTCTATTAGTTTTCTTTGCCCGGTAACGAGCTGTTAAGAAGAAGAAGAAGAAGAAGAAGACGAGGCTGGTGTGAGAGCTAAGCGCCTCTCAGCGTCCTCTCGCAGGTGAGTGATGCGCGGGGTGCGTTCACAGACCCCGGGTGTGCCGTGACTGTTCAACACCAGACACAGGCGACACCTCACGGCTAAAGCGCTGAATTAAACAAACGCCCTGTTATATATACTATATCGCCAAAAGTTTTGGGACACCTCTCCAAATCATTGAATGTGTTGTTTTTCAGCGGTTGGGCTTCCAGTGAAAGAAACTCTTAATGCTTCAGCATACCAAGACATTTTGGACAATTTCATGCTTTGTGGGAAAAGTTTGGGGATGACCCCTTCCTGATCCAACATGACTGCACACCAGTGCGCAAAGCAAGGTCCATAAAGACATGACTGAACTGGACAGGTACTGACCTCAACCCAATAGAATGAATTAGAGCGGAAACTGTGAGCCAGGCTAAAACCGGGACATCTGCCTTTACATGCACACAAATGTAATACGGAGTTGGCTCGCCCTTTGCAGCTATAACAACTTCAACTCTTCTGGGAAGGCTTTCCACAAGGTTTAGGAGTGTGTTTATGGGAAGTTTCAACCACTCCATGATAAGCACATTTGTGAGGTCAGGCACTGATGCTGGACGAGAAGGCAGACGCCGCTCTAATTCATCCCAAAGGTGTTCTATCAGGTTAAGGTCAGGATTCAACCTGTGAAGTTCCTCCACACCAAACTCGCTCATCCATGTCTTTATGGATCTTGCTTTGAGTGCAGTCAAGTGTTGGAACAAGAAAGGGCCAAGCCCAACCCCTGAATTCAATGATTTTGAGGGGTGTGCCAAAACTTTTGGCAATATACTGTATAGCACCCAGCGAAAGATTCTGAGCTGGTCCTGACTGGTATTTGTTATTGATGATGAATACAAAGCTTCAAAACCCAGAAGCAACCTTGTTGCTTTACTTTTATGTATGGCTCAATCATGTGTTCATTCATTCATTCCTTCCATGTGCATTAGGAATTCAGTTAAATTGAGGTGCAACTGGTACAAAGGAGTCAGCAGGAATAAACTGGTCTTTCAAAGCTTAAAAAAAAACAACCAAAGTTTCTATCAAAATATAGAGATTATTTTGGATTTTTTGAAGACCCAAGTGATTACACCTCGACCTATCCTCCAGATTTGATCTCCATTTTCACAGAAACCTCATCAGCCGTCATAAGAAGGTGTGCGTGTAATGCAGTTAAAGCTGTAATGACCATCAATGAATGTAGATTATTTTCACCATCAGCATTTCCTCCTAAAAATGTCTCTGGAGGAGAAAGTACAAGTAGATAGATTAAGCAGAAATTCCACAGAAGTGTGTTGTTTGGTTTAGTGTTTCATTGGAAAACCCAAAACAAACACAAAGCTAGTAGAGGCATTACAGAGTTGAAAACCTTGTGTGTGTGTGTGTGTGTGGGGGGGGGGGGGGGTAATAAAAAGCCAGGAACACAATTTTATTAGGTAATTTTATTCTAGAAACTGACATGACTTAACTCTTCCCTACAAGTGCAACATCCAAAAAAAGTTTAGGGAAATACTATTGAAAAATGACAGACAAACAACCAAAACCAGACAGACAGACAAACATAAAAATCACTGTGTTTGACAGCGGCTGGCATCCAGGTTGAGGTCGGCCTTCCGTGGAGAAGCGCTTGGAATATGCCACCAGTTTTCTGCATTAGTGTCATTAGAGCAGACGGCTGAGCTGGGGCCGGCGTCTGAGAAAACAAAATAGACCAGCAAATTCAAGACTAGCAAATTCAAGACTAAATAAAACTATAAGGACCTCCTAATTAACTAATAAAATCAAGGCATGTTCTTTGAATAAGAAAGTGTTAAGGGTGAGGTCCATCTTCTTTCCATTATATAGTCATGTGCAGATTTATGTACAGTCCTGTGGGAAACCTGTGCAACTGCAGAATCCAAACTGTGATATGAGGCAGAACCAGGCCAGTGCAACCCCAAACATGTTAGGAAATCTAAACGGCACACCACAACCCCTCAACATATACGGTACATTACCCTCATCACTTTCTGAGAAATCGGTTGATTCTGGCTCAGCTATTATACAGGGGAAGAAAACGAATGGAATGAAGAGCGATAAAACAATCTGTCGTTTTCAAACCGACGTCACGACTAATCCCTGCACACATACCTGGCATAGTCCCAAGGCTGGAGTTATCGAAGAACTGCTTTGGGCACTTGAGCGACATCGTCTCTGTGCCAGAATGGAGGTCAAAGAACTTGCTTTTGGGAGAGTCGAGGGCTGATTTCTTGGGAGAGTTCACTTCACTTTCTGCTAACATCAGCGGTCGCTTGGTTGGGGTGCGTGGAGAAAGAGGAGCTTCTTTCTTACTCTCTCTCAGTTTATATGCTCTGTTTTTCCATTTAGTGATCTCTTCTTGTTGCTTGTTCACCAGGCTGGAAATTAGACAGATCAATTCTATTAAAAGGGGTTCTTGTTTTGGATTAAATACAAGCTGAATTAACTATCCATTTATTTACCTTTCAAACTGTGCAGTCTTCTTCTCCAGCTCCTCAATCTTTTTATCCTTTTGAAAAGCAGGTTTGGCCTGGGTGCCAGGTTTAGCATGAGGTTCCTCACCTTCCACAACTAGAGAAAAACAGAATAAAGATTAATCACTCAGATCCAGCTAAAGAAATTGGATAAACTCAGTGAACACAGCTTACATGACTGTTCGTCCTGATGTTGGGTTTTTCGGAGAGTCTCCTTCAGCTTGCGGATGACATCACCTCTGTGCTCCACCACTGACTTTAACTGTGCTATTCTAGAAAACATCAGTAAACATCAGCTGGTTGTGAACTTCTTTACAAATATTACAAGACTTGCACTTTATTAAACTAACAGTACACATTTACACTACATTACACCAATGAGACGCCACTTGCACTACATTAGACCAATCTTACCCCATATTACACTAATGAGACGCCTCTTGATGTAAATTACTCCAACGTTACACCACTGACGCTATGTTACACCAATATTTGTCAAATCAAACTCTTTCCATTTCATTACATTTAGCAAGAACAATCTCTTACTCTTTTTCATGGCCGGTCGTTACAGCGATGTGGTCAAACTCCATCTTCACCAGTTTATCTTTCATGGCCTCCATTTCGGCAGCACTGGGTGGCATCTTCACTTTTGCGAGAGCCTGAACAAGAACAGATCAGTGGCATTAAAAGTGGATCCACTATCAGTCCTTTTTGCACATGCTACACAAGCATTGAGACCTTAAAAACTATTAAGTAAACACAAAAGAGTGAAATATCTAATAACAAATGTTTGAGAAATATTAAATAGAAGTCACCAATCAGGCCTGTCTCAGTTTCTAACCATTTTAAACCCACCTCAGACTCCTTCAGCTTCATTTGCAGGCTCTGGAGGAGATCCTCTTTCTCCTTTAAAGCAGAGCTCAGCTCTTCAAGCTTGGCTGCATGTTTCCGGTTGGACATGTCTGCCTGGGCCTTCAACTCCTCCACTTTCTTTTGAAGCACCTGACAGGGCAATTATCATATTTAACATTAGTCCCCTGTGCTCAGACACTATACATTACACTACATTATCTCCATGACTGACTGTGAATAGAGAGAATGTAGTTTCTATTGAAGAAGTTTAACATTATTAGTAGAGATGCAGCACAAACATCTCTCTCTCTCTAATAATTAAAAAAAACTTAATCTTACCACATTACTTTATTTCTTTAAAAATAGATCTAGAATTTTAGATCTAATAAATGTAACCTGTATATAACAACTATGAAAATGAAAAACAAAGTTGAGTGAGTGAGCGAGCAAGATACCTTACCGCCTCATTGTGTTTTATTCCTAACAAAAAATGTTTAATAGCCACCGTCATGCACATTAAATATTCCATAAAAACATGTTTTGGGTGAATTAACTCAAATAAAAGAAATTGCACTTTTTCAGCCAGTTGTCCACTATGAGTAACATCAACATTTTTTTCCAGCAGCAAGAGAACAAGAACCAGAGCTCTTTCTGAAAAACTACTTAGACAGAAATATATACTATATGGTCAAATGTCTGTGTACCCCTGACCATCACACCTGCTGAACATCCCATTCCCTCTTTAGTAATACAACTTGCTTCACTCTTTTTGGAAGAGTTTCCACTAGATGTTGGTCTATGAGGGTGCTGTCGGTGTTCCAGCTCATCATAAAGGTGTTTATTGGTCAGGGCTCTGTTCAGGACATCAGTAAGCCTGCACAGTTATCATAGAGATGAGTTTGTGCACAGGGGCATTGTCATGCTGCAACCTAAGAGTTTGAGCCTCCTAATTCCACTGAAGTGGAATTGTAAAAAGTTATAGAATCCTAACAAATTTGTGGCAGCAGCTTGGGGGAAAACCGTTTATTGATATGATCATAAGGTGTCCACAAATGTTTGGCTAAATAGTGTCAATCCAATCTTGCTTAAATGTTACCTCTAAGTGTTTTTGAGCCTGTTGTAACTGAAGAGAGAGGCGTTGTTTGTCCTGCAGTAGGTCAGCCTCAGTTTTGGGCTTCTCACTGCTCCGAGATGGCAGCAGGGCCAGACTCTCACTCCTCTCTTCCTTCAGCTTCTGTATTGACTCCTCCTCCAAAGGCTTCAGGACAGAGACTGCAGAGCTGTATTTATCCAGCATACTCTGCAAGATGGAAAGATTACTAATTAGTCTTTGCATTCAACATGGCATTAAGTGCTATTGCTGGATATTTTTTAGAAAAGGAAAAGTTAAGTCTTACTTGGCAGAAAACTTTCTGCCGCTCTGCCAAAGCTATGCGTCGATCGAGCTCTCGCTCGAAAAACTGAACTATAGCGGCTATGTTTGCCGTTCTAGCCAGCACCCTGCTCTCCTCATTAGCACTGTTTCGTGCCTGAAGTTCCTCTGAGAGTGTGACTGCATGCTTGGCGACACCGTCTTCCAGGAAGTCCAGAATGCTGTTCATGTTCTACACATGCAAAAGACTTGACTTAATAACCGGAAAATAATCTGATGAGAACTCACACCACTGAAACAAAATTGTTTGAGGGCATCAGCACAATTTCCCACCAATCCATAGATATTATGACGTGAAATCAGAAAGATACTGGAAAGATTTTACACTCATTATATTCTGCAATATTTATATTTCACTTGTGCATACGATGTGATCAGTGCTTTAGGTCTTCAAATGTAACAGAACCAAGAAGGCATGGAGACCATTGTTCTTCACACCACAACTCCTTATGAACTCAGACACCAAGCGTCTGTTGATATTCATTCATCGCATTTTGTCCTGGGTGTTATTTCTAGCGTAATTTCTTTACTTTTACACAACATTAGTAACATGCAGTACTGTTCAATGTGAAAAGATTGTTTGATCCCATTTGGAGGTCTGAGACCATTTGTAGTGTTCACATATACACATTATATCAGGCTGAGGCTTCTCCGAGTGCTCAAACATGTGAAAACACCATACACACCTGCAGATACTGCCTGCGTTTGTCCAAAAGTTCCAACAGCCTCTGATCCCAAATCTCCTGGAAGTCTCCGGGGAGCATCAGGAGGGATTGTGACGGAGCCTGAGCTTGGCGAATAAGCACATCATGCAGCCTTCTCTCCTCGAAAGAAGCCATGTCACGGTGAACTTGCTTCATAAAGTGGGCCTGGTGCAGAGCTGCGAGTTTTTGCAAGGTCACCTAAAGGAAAGAAGTGTTGGTTTACAGCTGATCCAAAAAGAATACGATTCAAAACAAAGTGGAAATCTGTATCTCGGTGTTTCACTCTACTACTATTGTTTTTGTTTCATTGTGAAATTAAACAGCCAAGTACAGGATTTTCTCCCTGATTCGGACAGAGGCAACATCTGCACATGCACATACATGCATTCAATTAGAGACCGAGACTCACCTCATTTTTCCTAAGCAGGTCATCAAGATGAGTTGTTTTGGAAGTCAGACAAGTGAACGTAGATCTATGAGAGATTGGAACAAACGGTAACAGCTGACAAAACAAGGCATTCTCTTTGCTGTTGCCATCGGCAAGATGACCTTTGGGTTTTGGACGGTCGATGATCGCCTGGAGCTTGAAGAACGCAACCTGGATTTGGGGAAAATTTTTGTATTAGTTAAGAATCTAAAGCAATTACAGTCCTGCAGTTTCAACTCAAATGTAAACTCATTTCGCGCACCAGCACACCAAATAGTGTCCTGTTAAAAACAGTCCCTCCAGAGTTTTCTCGTGTCACTGATGCGGCCAAAAAATTCTTGGATTTGCTCCAGTTTTCACTGGAGAAAACTAGAAAACTACTTGAATGGGCAAATTTGCAAGCGCAGGACTCGTCTTTTAAACTTCTATAACTGAAGACACATATGTAATGACTTTCTATGACAGCTGTACTCATGATCCACACATGAATCAAAGGAGACTTTGGCTAAATGTGTGTTTTGAGGACATCATACAACATGTCTTGTTGATTTTAAAGTTTTTACTCAATTTTGAGTAAAAAATCCTGGATGGACTGACTATTTAAAAAGGACACTGTAGAGGTCTTAATTTATAGCTCAAAAAAATAAAGAAAGAAAAACGAAAAATAGAAAACAAAAATGCTTGTTTTTAAAAAGAAAGCACTTTCTTACCTTAAGCTTTTCATTACAGGTTTCAATCTCAGACATCACCTTCAGCCTTCCTTCATTAGAGGCATTAGGGTGTTCATTCACAATATGAAGAGTCTAAAAAAAAATAAAGTAAAAAAAAGATTCACATTCATAAAACAAGCAGAGAAACCGATAAGCCACATGCAAAGACATTTAGTAACCTCTAGCACTCTGAATTTACACTATGTCCAGACATTTTCTCCAGGCCATGTGCATAAAGGACATGACGGACATCTGAACAGTGAGCTCAGTCTTCACATACTGCCACCTCTAAACTGTTTAGCCAGGTAACATTCCAACACTAACCTGATTCAAAGAACTGACTTCAGACTCCAGCTGTATTTTCTCCTTTTCCAGTCCTTGCACCTTCTCCTCAATGTGCGTTATCTGAAACACAAAGTGTTAATCCTTACTTCATGCTATACATTAAAAAAAAAAAAAAAATAAACTCTCTTCATTTAACAACCCAGTACTTTTTTTTTTTTATTAAATACCTCTTCCATTTTGTCCTCCAGCTCCCTCCTGAGTTGGTCTCTCTCCTCTCTGACACCATGGAAAACCTCCTGGAGCTGATCAGCATGCGTTTTTTCGTTAAGAAGCTGCTCTTTAATGCCACCAAGACTGTCCAGCTCTTCCATAAGCTTGTGCTTCTACAAATGGAGACAAAAGGTCCAGTTTTCTGTTTGCAGTAGGGGTTTTACACAGGCGTTCACCCCACTTACAAATCAGTACACGTGTGCGATTGCTGCTTGTGTTGCTTACCGTTTGCTCGCTCTCCTGAAGGTCACATTTCAGGTTAGCTCCTTCTTCTCTGGCAGCCTCGAGGAGCTTTTGGAGTTTTGCTTTTTCTTCCTCGAGTGAGGTAATGCGAGTCAGAAGATTCTGCATCTCTGTGTTGAGGCTTTGAGTCTCTGAGGTTTTCTTTGACATGAGCTGTTCTCTCAGATACGAAAGATCAGCATTCATCTGGCTCATCTGATGGAAGGAACAAGCAAGAAGAAACTTTTGAAAAATGAGCTTTTTTTTTTTTATACTGCACATGGATCACATGTAAAATCAGACAAAAATCCATAACCTGCCCCAGGTGTAGTGATTAGCTAAAAGTTAATGCTGAATGTTAGCAATTAATGTACTACAAACATTCATACATACATATTTAACAGAATGCAAGACAAAGTATTTGCCCTCAGATAGATAGATAGATAGATAGATAGAGTAATGGCATATATACAAGTAAAGGCATCTTTGCATCCTATTCCCCAATGCTCACAATGAAATTTTGACTATTCCAGCCATTTTTCCGTGCATATCAACTAACAAATTTAGTTTAAATGACCAGTTTGTGTATATTTTGAGAACTACAACCAACTACCACAAGCCTGAACCAGGGAAAGTGGTTACTAAAGATGAATCACAGGCAGTGAATGCATCACATCACTTTATTTAACCTGAGTTTCTGAATGCTTTATTGCACCAGTAAAGCTACTAAGAAGCTCGAGCTGCTACATGGAAAAGAATCAGTGAGACACATGAAGCTGTTGGCACATACCTGCTGCTGAAGTAGAGTCTCCTTTTCAGCACTTTGTGCCTTCGAGTTAGCAATCTGTTGCTGCCTCAACTCCTCCCTCGTGGAATGGAGCAAGTCCTGGTAGGCTTTAGACTGTGGAGAAAAGAGAGAAGACTATTACACACAGGATTTAACCCAGAGTTATCATTGCTCTAATCTCATGTATTGGCTTAGGATCGCCAAAGTGCGTCGACAGACTGACTCAAGGATTCTGTATAAAAATACTTACTGTTTCGGCAGCTTCCCGAAGATCATTTCGGAGTAACGCCCTCTCATTCCTTAAAGACTCAACTTCATCCTTAAGAGACTGCATCTGTGAAATAATGCAAGAACATTGCAGGTGTTCAAAGCTGTTGGCTCAGTTCATTCTCGACGGTAACAGATCCAGGTGTTTGAGTCACCTGCATTAACATTTAAATACACAGATGCAGCTGTTTTGACAGATTGAAGGATTAAATGTTTAATTACAATTTGACTGGCCTGCTGAAGCTCAGCTTTCCGGGTGGCTTTAGGACTCAGCGGTTTCTGCTGCTTCAAGCCTTGGACCTGGATGAGCTACAGAGAGCAGGTTTTTATTAATAAACCAACTACTTCCTCTGCAGTCTTGTGTAATATCTCCACTCAACATGGATCAGATTTTGATTGGATTGCTGTACCTCTCTCACTCCCTGCAGCAGCTCCTGGAGACTGTCTCCATCCTCATTTGCAGAGTTACACGATGATGACTGCTCTCTCTCTGTCTGAAGATCCTTCAGCTGCTGTATCTTTAATTTAAACAGAAAAACAAACAAAAAATGAAAATCACTGATTGGTGAGGTCATGCATTATACACAAGAAAAACACAAGGCAATTCATTACCATTTCATCCTTCATATCCAGGTCAGATCTGAGCTGGTTCTTCTCCTCCCTCATACATTGCAGCACTTCTAGAAGCTGGTCTTTTTCTTCAGTTAGAGATGTGATGTTTGCTTGAAGTCTTTCCAGCATCTCCACATTCTCCAGCTTGCAATTAGCATTTTCAGACAGAAGACGATCCTTCTCATTACTAGCAGACTGGAAATCTTTCGTCAGCTGCACCACCTTGCAGAAGAGAAATTCAATGATCAGTCTCTGCACACCTCACTGTGGGAACGCTCTAAAATTGAGCATTCTGTGTATTAAACTCAAATTATCTCGGACTAATCAGAGAAAATAACCTAAATAAATTCCTGTAGCATGAAATGCTATGTAAAGAAAAAAAAGAATGCTTTTTCCCCCTTTACCATTCCATCCTTCTCCTCAAGATCTTTCTTAAGCTGAAGCGTCTCCACGCTCACGCTCTGCAGCAGCTCATGAAGCTGGTCTCGCTCCTGAGTAATGGAGGTGAGATCTTCCTGCATCTGTTCCATCTCAGCCATGCGAGTGAGACTCTCTTTGGTGGCCTCTGACAGAAGATGTTCTTTCTCTGCACATGTAGACTGAAGTGTCTCTCTTAACTCCTGTACCTGTGTTGAGGAAATAAAAAAAGGTGTTAGTGTCACGATTTCATGATCTAGTGATGATCTTACTCCAGTGCGTCTCAACCCATATGTGTGGCTGCGATTTCCTAAAGAAATTTCCCCAAACCCCTACACACGGGATTCATCCCCAAATCAATCAAGTCTTTCAGAGATGTTTGTAATTACAAATGTCAGGTGTGTTCAAGTTATTCTGGTAATCCAACGACTGCACCACCGATTGATACACGACTTTTCTCACGGACATTTCCCCAACTCAAACTCGGAGCTCAAAGAACTGCTTAAATACAATATTTCTAATATAACTTGGACACACCGTTACAGCATCCTCCTGTTCTACATGTAGGCCACGTTTGTGTTTTTAAAACAGTTGATAAATACCCTAATGCTGGGAAATCTTTAGACAAAGTCACAAAAATACCATAAAACCCCTTCTGTGGTTTATTCTAGTAACCTGGATTGGCAGAATAAACTACAGAACCTTCAAAGTTCATACCTTTTCAGAGGTCTCCTGAAGTTCAATCTTCAGCCGTTTATTCTCGTCGGTCACCTGGTCTCTCTCTTCAGTCAGAGACGTGACACTGACCTGGAGTCTCTCCAACTCGGCTTTGTTATCGAGGTCATCTTTAGATTTCTCAGCCAGTAGGTTGTCCTTTTCAGCTGTAGTGGTTTGGAGCTCGTCCATCAGCTGCATCAGCTGCAATATACACGCGTTGTTAAATCCCATAACATTTAACACAAAGTTGAAGACGTAACTCGTCTCTCTGTCCTCTAAGCTTACACCCATTAGACAATTATTACTGAAGGAGAAACAAGCAAGATTAGGATTACCTTATGATTTTTCTCTTCCAGCTCATTGCACATCTGGTTCTTCTCCTCCCTCAGGCCCTGCAGGATCTCCACCAGTTGGTCTCTTTCTTCACTGAGAGAGGATAAACTACTGCGGATCATCTCCAGTGAAGCATCCTCCACAGTGTCTTCAGTACTTCTGCTCAGAAGCTCGTCTCTCTCTGTAGCAGTGGAGTGAAGTTCCTCTCGCAGCTGCACAATCTGAGAAGACGTCAACGTTAACATCATAGCTTGACAAACTTTAAGGAAAAAAAAAAAAGAAAAGAAAAGGATTCTGACCATGTCTTCCTTCTCTTCTAGGACATTGTTTAGCTGGTTCTTTTCTTCTCTCAGGCCCTGTAGTATGTTGAGAAGTCGGTCTTGTTCCTCAGTGAGAGTACTCACGTTGGCCCTGACTCTCTCCAGCTCTTCAGTATAATGATCCTGTGTATTCTCAGAAAGGAGGAGCTGCTTTTCCTCATTGGCCGCTTTGAGTTCTTCGTTCAGACGGTCAATCTAGAAATAGTGTAGAAAAAGATAAAAAACTTTCACTCAAGACAACCTATTTGTAGTAAGGCCTGACCAGAAAATATTCGAAACGCATTAATAAGAAAAACAAAAAGGGCTGAAGTGGAGCAGTTAATTTTTATTTACAAACGGTAAACCTTTCAGCTGGGTGCCAGTATTTACCCAAAGTGACACTGTACAGACTTTCCAAACCACCACCACACAACTATAATATTAATATTTATTACTGACATGTTCAATTAAAAATGTTAAAAATTATTACAAATTTTAAAGCAATAAATGATTCATTTTTTATAAGAGCATGTTTACTATTCTTATTTAATAATATTTTTAGTATTATATTATTTTTCATATTCCAGCTGTGTGCAATGACACGTTGCATCGGGTCATCCAATAAAAAAAAAAGCAAAAAAAGAAAAAATATCCAAGTATATCTAAAAGGGGAAAAATTAAAACTGGGGAAGACAGAATTTTTTTTTTTAAAGCAAATAAATAAATAAGACAGACTGATAAATAAGTCAAATAAAATAAGGTAGGGTGTCTCTGAGGCAGACAGAGCAGGTATGGCATGGAATAAATGAGCTTATATTAATAAAGAAATTACAGGGGTCCAGCTTTTTATTAAATTTCAGCCTCTAAAGCTCTAGCGCATGAAAGATTAGTTCCTTTTCCTACAGCTCCCGCACTCCGACGCCGCACTCAGAAACTATATGACCGAATCAGCTTTTAACCCACTAGATGCGACACACTTAATAGCAGCTGCTAGCAGGACTTAGCATAATAAAATATATTTTAGCGCCATTATCGAAACCTTCTGGTCACACACTAAGAAGAATTATTTTTGGGATCTTTTGGAATCTCATGGGGAAAGATTTCTTTAAAAGCATTAAATGCATGCTTCCAATAATTGACACAGGCATGGCCCAGAATACGGGTGTGATTTTCAATGCACTGTCCACATACAAGTTTATTTTAAGGCTAAATTCATGAACAGCTTTTAATGACCCGACGTACCTGATTTTTCAGATCCTCCACAAGCTTGCTCTCCTCACTGCTGTCTGTCCGGGACAGTTTGGACTCCAGCTGAGTCTTCTGCACTTCCAACTCACGTATGTTCTTCTCTAGTTCCTTTATATTCGCAAGTGCTGACCTCAACTCTGCCTGAGTCTCAATCATCTGCAGCAAATTAAAACAATTCATTAAAACATTTGATTGTTCAGATCCAGAAACGATAAGCCTCTCAGACAGAGATCAATGTTTTACCATTTCCACATTTTCCTGAGCATCCATCTTCAGCTGGTGATTTTCCTCACTCAGTGCTGTGAGTTGCTCTTGTAGTTGCTGTACCAAGGAACAATATTTTTTATCATCTAAACATCTCTTGTAAAGATCTTATATGACGGTCTACTATATAAATGTGTCACTCACTTGTTGGACTTCATCTTTCACACATGTGGCTTCTTGTGGTGAACTGATCTCGCTCCGAGTTAGCTTCTCCTGTGCCTGCATGAGCTGAAGAAAACTTCATCAGTTCCACCGTCCAAAGACATTACAGTCATGTTTATTATTAAATCTTAGAGAGTTACCATGTCATTGCTCTCTTCCAGATCTCTCTCGAGCTGGCGCTCTTCTCCCACACCCTGAAGGATCTCCTGAAGCTGGTTTCTCTCCTCGGTCACTGAGGTAACTGTAGCACGAAGGATCTTCACCTCTTCTTGATCACTAGCTCCCTCACTCTTCTTGCACAGCAACTGCTCTTTTTCACATCGAAGAGATTGGAGTTCTTCATCCAGCTGGGCTGCCTGTATTGAGATGTGTACATCAACACTAAACAAACATTCTCAGGGAAAAACAAAAATTCCTTTGACCTGTGCACTTGTACTCACTTTTTGGATGGCTTCTTCCAGAGATGTGAGCAGTTTGTTATTCTCCACAGTGAAGTGCTGCAGGTCTGCCTGAGCCTTTGCGAGCTCCTCTGTGGTTTCAGTGTGCTGCTGGCTGATTTCAGCTTCCTTCAGCTGTGAATCGATCATCTGACTCTCCATCTTGATAAGCTCCTCTTGAGCTTTTTCCATTTCTTCCTTAAGTCTAACATTTTCGTCATTCAAGGTGGACTGCGCAGCAACCAAGTTGTTCTTCTCATCTTGCACAGCACTGAGAGTACCTGTGAGATCACCAACCTAAAAATAAGAAAAGTATGAATAAAAATAAGGTGTTAGGAAGTTCCTCACAAATTTTAGGGGAGGATGGGGAAATAAATAAATAAAAATCAAAAGTAAAATTGAAAAAAAAAAATCTAATTAAACAAAAATGAATAAATAAACAAATAAATCACCCTGTCTAATCATATGGTACAATATTGATACAAAAGCAGCAACATGTAAAAATCCCCATTTTTATGTCACTAATTTACAACAGTGTGTTCACCCTAAAAATTCTACAAGGTGAACACAAACCTGCTGTTCTTAAATACAACATTAATCAAAACTGTTCCCCAAACAGGGTTCATCGAAGCTGAAGTCTTTACCTTGTCCGTCATGTCCTGAAGTTCTGTTCGAAGCTGAGAATTCTCCTGAGTCAACTCTTCAGCCTCCTTTTTAAGAGCCTGCATCTACAGATAAACAGAATATTGTGTAACAATAATAATAATAATAATTTTATCCCAGTTCATATCCCAGACCTATGACAGTAATACCTGTTGAAGCTGAACTTCATTCTCCTCATTAACAACACAATTCAAGCCAGAGAGCTGCCTCTCATTCAGTTGCGACTGGAAGTGAATGATCTGAGAAATAATAATACTGTTTATTAAAAACAAGTACACATTAACTCTGGCCATGTTGGAAATATGAATCTTGTCTCAAATTGAAAAAGAACTGCTGTTGGAAAACACCGCCCTTACCGTCTCATCTTTTTCCTCCATTTCTCTCTTCAGCTGGCTTTTCTCTTCTCGCAGGCTCTGCACTATCTCCTGAAGCTGGTCTCTCTCTTCAGTCAGAGAGTGGATATTGGCCTGCATTCTCTCTAGCTCAGAGTCCAGCGCTTTCTCACACACAACAGTGTCTCTATCAGCACACGCTGACTGAAGATCTTCTTTCAGCTGCTTCACCTGGAAACCAAACAGCTCTGTTTAGGGCACTGCACCAAGAGTGAGAAATTTAGGATTGTCTAACAGTTCTGCAAACTGAGAAAAGGCTACATGTGGACAAATGACTTCTGTTCAGAAGAATCTTGTTTTCAGCTATATACTGAATATATATTATAAAATTTTAAAGCATACATATTAACAGGATGTGAAGTTTTAGTACTTAAAAATTCTGGTCAGCCCAAAAGTAGGCACAACGGGGGACATGCAGCCAATGCTCATTATCTGTATAATGAGGTTTTTTCAGTATCAGATCTAATAAACTGAATTGATTAGAATTATGCCTATAATTCAATCAACATTTCACTAAACGCATGAATCGCTCCACAGAAGTCTTCCACATACATGAGCTCACAGACACCCACAACTGCCGGATATCGATGTGACGAGAGAGAGAGAGAGAGAGAGAGAGGATATACCATCCCTACCCACCCACAGAGCACAGTTTTGCTCTCTTGGCTACACGCCATTGGTGACTCTGGCATCGTTCTGTTGCTGCGTTATAATTTTAATTCACAGGCTAGGCAACACATTTTAAAAAGTACCTGAAGTTGCAGATCCTCAACAAGACCGTTGTCGGATGGACTGGACAGTCTGGATTCCAGCTGAGCTTTTTCTGCTCTCAGTTGATTTATATTGTCCTGTTGCACTTTTGTCGTCTCCAGAGCTGCTCTCAACTCTTCTTGGTTCTCAATCATCTAAAATTTCAGTATGTTAAGATGGGAAATTAAAGTCTACAAGCATAAAAACCAAGTAGTATCATTTAAACAAAAACTCATTCATGATATTCCACCATTTAATGCAGCATGCACAGCTACGCTTCATATAAATGTGTTCCAGGACAATGATATGCAGAGATTAGAAAAACAAACAGTATTTCTATCTAGTTATAATCATACCAGCTCCACATTTTCCTCCAGGTCTCTCTTCATTTGATCTCTCTCTTCTTTAACAGTCTGCAGCTCTATCTGGAGGTTCTGAACATTCTCAGCATGTTCAGAGTCTTTAGCGTGAATGGCTTCCTGAAGCTGGTTCCTCTCTTCTGTCATGGCAGTCAAATCTGATAGATGCTTTTTTCCTTCACAGCGAAGCAATTCCATCTCCTCACCCAACTGCACTGACTATGGGGGGGGGAACAAAACAAAAACAAACCACAGTTGATTATGATTTGCTAAACATCTACAGGAGGTCAATCATCAGGGACTTTAATTTAAAATGCTGAACAAAAAGTGTACCAACCTTCTGCTGAGCTTCCTCCAGGGCACTAAGAAGACTCTCCTTTTCCTCCAGGAGGTGTTGCAGATCTGTTTGGACCTTTACAAGCTGCTCTGTGGTCTCAGTGTACTGTTGGACAAGCTGAACTTCCTTGAGTTCTGCGTCAGCCAAATTCGTCTTAAGTTTCTCAAGTTCTTCCTGCACCTTTACAGCCTCTCCTCTCAGCCTCTCACAGTCCTCGTGGGACACAGCCTGAGCGGCCACAAGGTTGTCCCTCTCTTCTTGCACTGAGTAAAGTTCACCAGTGAGGTCACACACCTGAGAACAGTCAAAGCACAAACCATACAGTAAAACACAGGACATCATTCCCTGCTTTCATCTATAGATAAAGTTCCATTTGTACTGCAAGGGCTATTATAAGCTATTATAAGATTTCATGACAAAAGTCAGAGTTTTAAAAAAAAGTTTAAAGAAATTGTAAGTTCAAATCCCAGGACCATTATCCCACCAGCTCTTAACTCTCAACTGCTGAGATGTACAGATGAGAAAAGTAAGGCACTCTGGCAAGCAACAAATGCTGTAAATGTAAAGGTTTTTAGCAACAAACACCCAAGGTGAGTTTGCAAGACAGGGATGTCCAATCTTATCTGCAAAGGGCTGGTGTGGGAGCAGGTTTTCATTCCAACTGAGCAGAAGCCACACCTGAGTCTACTGAAAGACAAGATCTGTTGAATAGCCAGTTGGAATCGAGTGTAGCTTCTGCTTGGTTGGAATGAAAACCTGCACCCACACCGGCCATTTATGGAAAAGACTGGACACCCCTGGTGTAAAGAGAGGAACACTCTTTTCTGTTAAATCTCCACAATGTTTGTAGAAAGTTGTAGAGCAGTTTCTCATCCAAAAGCCTTGAGAACCTCATTAGCACACACTTTATGGACTGAAAATGAAAAAATGAAATGAAAATGTAGCTGCTGGGTCATGGTTGGAACTTTAAGCAGGAGTATGTTCAAAAGATCAACACAACACAAAATGGTCCAATAAGAATGAATCAAGGCTTTTCTTTCTATATAATGGTACCTGTCTCATCAAATCATCCACTTTAGCGGGAAGAACCTCTAGAGCCCTTAACTCCTCCATTCTGCTTTGTAGAGCTCGCTCACTCTCCTGGCTCTTCTCAAGGTCCTTCTTTAATTCAGCAACTGTTTTCTCTAGCGTCAGGCTATCCAGCACATCTAAATAAGACATAGAAAAATAAATCTCTTATAGCATGACTGATCAAGAATTCGGATCATTTTTATTTAGATGCTAAAACACCCACTTTTAGGGACTTTTCCATCCAGAAGAGCAGTGAGCTTGGTGTTCTCATCAAAAGCCCCAAGCAGCTCTTTCTGGAGGTCAGCCTGCATTTTCTTAAACCGGGATTTCTCATTCTCCAGTTGGCTCTGCAGGGACTTGACATCGTTCTCCATTTGGCTGTACTGAACAGTCAAAGTCTCCTAGTGAAGGAAATATCACTGTGTTCATTACACTCACTTAAGCAAATAAACTTTTTTTAAATGGAATTCGGCTTACATCTCGCTCTTTGAGGGAAAGGTTCTCACTACGCAGGAAAGCCCACTCCTTTTTAGTTTCCAAGCTGAGTCCTTCGGCATCGTCCAACGAGCGGCGCAGCCGTGTTACCTCCTGAACAAGGTCCTTACCATTCTATGCAAAAATCAAGAAATAAACAGACAGATTTAACATTAGGTCTCTTAAAGGGGATTTAGTGGAACATAGCATTCGGTCACAGATTAGATCCTTCACATAAATTAGCTTTTGACACAAATCTCTCTACATACCAAACTCTGCAGATCAGTCACCATGTCGTTCTTCTTTTTCAGCTCATCTGACTTCACCTCCAGATCAGACTATGTAAAGACAATTTACCGAAAGTTGTACATCTATACTGTGTAAGTGTGTCATGTTAAAAAAAAATAAGTGTACATCTTCACACCTTCAGCTTCTGGACCAGATCCTCTGCATCTGTCGCAGCCTTTTTCAAAGCTGAAACTTCAGCCTCCAACTCTCGCTAAAACACGAGACATGAAGAAGGGTGCTGAGGTTAGTAGACTCATTGAACTGACTGTTACACAACAGCAATGTTGCAAATATTTATCATAATATCTGTAACCCCAAAGACCTCATAGTCTTTCTTGCTCTCCTCTTCGAGTTTCTCGAACTCCTCTGCGTCTTTCCGTTCTTCGATGTCTCTCAGGAGAGTCTCTTTGTCTTTCTTCAACGCCTCGTTGTCTTTCTGCAGTCTCTCAATGTCCTGAGTGAGTTGATCGAGGGTTTGCTTTAGCATGTCCCGTTCTGCAGCAATTACTTCCTGTATAATAAAAATAACGCAATTTAGTCATGCAACACAAATCTATTAGGGAAAAATAAATCCGTTAGTTGGATGACTGGACTTCACTAAAATGTGTCGTAATTTAATTCTTAAGAAAACAAATAGAACACTAACAGTTTTAACTAAAAAAATTTTTTTTGCATATTTTTAGCCTAAATACCACTCAGGATAAATATAGTCAGAATAAATGAGCAGTTATTAATGGTATAAGGAATTGAAAAATGTGAGCACACTCACCCTCTCAGAGCTCAGTGTGTGACACAGCTGGACTGCCTCTGTGAGGTACTATTAAAGACAGAAAGGAAGGAATAAGGAAAGGTTAATTTTTTGTGGGGGATCCCACACAGCACATCCAGCACAAGACAGTGATCTTACAGATGCTTAGTATTTGTGTTCTATGGAAAATAAGTTATTTAGCCTTTTCCTATAATTCAACACTTTTCAACCACCATGAGTTTAAAGAGAAAAAAGGCTATTTTCAAGGGTTCTCAGCAAACAATTTGGATTTACACAAACCCTATAAATATAAATTGCACTAAAATCAAGAGGTACGAGCCACTACTGCCGTCATACCTGCTCACAGGCTTTCTTGTCTTTATCCAGGTCTGAAGGATTTTCCAGCTCTGAAGGTTTTTCCAGCTCTGTGACCTTCAGCTCCAGCGTAGAGCACTTCTGCTCAGCACTCTGTTTCTCCTGCACCTCTGTCTCCAGCTGTTGCTCCAAGGTCCGTAATTGTTTCTCGAGCTCTTCGGTCCTCTGCTCCAGCATGGCACTCTTCTCTTCGGCCTTCTGCTTCTCCTGAGTTTCTGTGTCCAGCTGACGCTCCAAACACTCGACTCTGAACATGAGCTGGGGCAAGTCGGTGCACACGCTGAGGAGAGGAAGTGGTAGAGGGGAAAGAGGGTTCAGAGATGGAGTAAATGTTTGCTCCTCCTGTAGTCATGTTCAGCTCATGTTCAGAAGGTTTAAAATAAAAAAAAAAGACATGGTTTAAAATAAGACAACACACTACTGATAAGCATGTAATACTAGTTGGTAGGAAGAGTTACACTAGTAAGATTTGGTAAGTAACAGACTCTTTAAAAATAAAAGTACAGTGTATGAGTTTTTTCAGCGTCATTTTCAGAAAAGTGGAGAGGAAAACATTATCTATCGAGAGCATCTGATTGGATGTATGCATGAGCACATAAGGAGTTAGTCTCTCATCAGTTTTATGTGTTAATTCCCCTGTCCCTTGTGTGACATCTGTTGTACTTTGTATGAGCCTGTATTACTCTTGAGACACACAAATGTAAAAGCTCCTGAAATCATCATCATCATCATCATCATCTCACCCTTCTGCAGAGCTGCGCATTGTAACATTACTCTGGTTCATCTCCAGGTCTATAGAGGTGTCCTCAGCAGGAGAGAAAAAACATGGCGTCAAGTCGAACTCTTCCATGTCTGCATACACACACAGGAAAAAACACACACATTACACTGCAATTGCATGCAACTCTATATAAAAGAAGGGGATTTAGATAGAGCAGAATTCCCACCTTCAGAATCCTCGGTCACAGTAAGATCTGCTTTCCTCTTTTTGAGAAAGGGCTCGGCAAAACTCATATCCGGAGACCCGTGATCATTTACCCCCAATGATGACTTGATGAGCTTTCCACCCCAGGTTACTCTTCTCTTGGGAATCTTTAATTACACAATAAAGTGTGTGAGACATGAATGGAAAAAATGAAAAACAGAAAGATCAAGAAATGATTCAAAAAGATGTTACCTTATGGACAGGGACCACATTTGATGCAGTTACTAAAAGCTTTGTGAGGTTGGTTATACGATCTGCTTGCTCTCTCTGGAGTTGATCCTTCTCTTGTATTAGCTGGAACAGGGTCTCCTTCTCCGTCACAGTCGTTTGAGTGACTGAAGAAACCTAAAGATGAAGAATTAAACCCATATAGTTCAACTCTTTCACTGGGCAATGTGAATATGTTAAAGAGAAATGGATTTTTATTTATTTTACCTCTTGAAGACGGCGTTTGAGATCCACGATTTCGTTGCGGTATCTTCTCAGAAGAGCACCTTCGTCTGAGACCTCCGTGACGTGAGGATCATTCTTCATGCGCTTTGCAGTGCTGGCAAACTGTTAGACGAGAGACATTTAAGCGTCAAAAGTCCTCAAGCTGCAAGACATTCTGCGAGAGTGTAGTCTCTTCTCCTCACCTGTAAAGTGCTCACGGTTTCATCCACAGTAGCTGGTGTGATGGTGCAGATGATGACTGTTTTGGCGTTGCCTCCCAGAGAATTCTGCAGGATCCGGGTCAGTTTGCTGTCTCTGTAGTTCGTGAAACCCCTGTAAGAGGACATGAAAACATTTCTTATTAGGATTTAAATTTAGGACATTGTCCATCTTCTCCTTTATGTGCACAAACATGCACAAATATCACTGTAGCATTCCTTTCATTCATTTCTCCCAGTAGCAGTTACTCATGAGGTCGTCTATAAGGAGGACTGCCTGCTCCATGACTTCATAGCACAGTGACTGGAGACTGAGTGGATGTAGATAAACATGGCTGTAGCTTTAATTAACCTTGAAACAATACCAAAATATCTGCATCAGGGACTGTACTGACTGAATGCATGCGATATTTTTAGAGCTCGTGTGTTGATGTAAATGTGAACACAGGACAAAAGTGGAGTGTCTTAGCTAACCTCCTGTGAATAGTATTTAATATTCAGAACAGCTGATTTGACAGAAGCCTATAGGTTAGAGCTCTACTCTCACTGATGGAACCTACTAGAAGGGAAAACCATGTATTAAAACCAAATGACCAATTTCTTCATTCTCTAATTTTTTTTAACGCAGGAGCTAAAATCTGTCTGTTCTGTCACTGCTGCCTCCCTGAACCGAATTAATTAAACAAACAGGAGAAAAACAAACAAAAACCAATAAGACATCCAAGTATTTCATTAGTACAGTGTCTGATTCATACTTCTGGCTCTCATCAGACAGTTTCTTGATGACCTGTCCCAAGGTGAAGAGACTGCGATTGATGTTGCATCCCTCTTTGAAACGGGTTCCTGAAATAAAAGGAAAAAGCAGCACAGACAAGAAGTTAATTAGGAACAACAGTCAATTGAATACAGTGATGATCACTTGCACTAATGAGACCTCAGCTTACCCTCTGCTCCAGTCTGACTCGCTCGCTCAGCACCAGCAAGATCCACCAAGTTCTAATAAAGGGAGGGAAAAAAACGAGAGATATAATATAAACAAATGCTGGCTGGATAGTGTATCTTGAAACTTGAAAAGTAAGAAGCTTTAAAGTCAGCATACCAAATGGGACACGATGATGGCGCCGTCTGCATTTTCACCGGATGCTGGGTCACTTCTCTCCCTGCTCTCCAAGATCTAAGAGAAAAACAGCCATATGCAAGCTTACTCCAGAAAGCATGACAAAATAATTAGCACTGAGCAGATAACTCACCATGCGGAAGATGGTGTGTGAGCGACTGCTCCTCTGGTTCATTTTAGTCTTTCCATAATGCCTGTTTTCTACAAGCAGGAAATGAAGAAATGATTGTAAAGGCAGACTGGAAGAGCGACAGATTAGTATGAGAGCAGTACGACACCCCTGAAAGCTCAACTCCAATTGGTCAGAAGGTGTTGATTAATTTCCTATACATTGGCATAAATCTATATCCATCTGTACACACAACTCTATATAGATATAAATAAAATACTTTCTATGGTAACAACTGACAGTATGGTGGATGTTACACACCATTTTGTTTAACTCATTAACAAATAACCACGTTACTTTCTCCTTTCCGGATCCAGGCCAGGGCTTGTTCCGGAGACGTCACCAGCTCTTCTGTCAGATCAGCCACGTACACGTTTTTCTGCCAGTGGAATAAACGTTCACTGTTAGACACTGCACACTCATAATTCAGACAAATCCAAAAACATAACACTTACGTAGTTGCCTTCGCGGATTTCCAGCGGTTTTCTTTTCCAGCTGTCAACGAGGAGATCTGTAACGGTTTCGTTGTAAATTTCCATGTAGCTTACACGCAGAAGAAACTCTTTCTTTGGACACTGGAAAGATAGACAACAGTGATTCTGGTGGACTCTATTACACTTCAGATCTCTTATGAAACAAACGCATTGATCTTACATTTTTGATCGTCTGAAAAACATCTGCCATGGCGAGAGGGATCACACCAGGATTGTGCTCACTGCCCATCATTGTAAACGTCTTTCCAGAGGACGTCTGTCCATATGCAAATATAGTTCCTGAATGTGAAGATAAAAATACAGCAGTCAGACTACATACTCAATATTCAACAGTAGTGTAAGCTCCCAAGGTCAGTGGGCAGGCCACTGATCAGGGTGTTGGCCATTTTTGTTGGTCCCTATAAATAATCTCACAATGCACCACAAAAGCCAGGGAGCATCGGTGCTCACTATGTTACTTTACAGGAAAGTCGTTTTTTCTGAGACCTCTCAGTTCAAGGGAGAAAAAAAAAAAAAAAAAAGAGAGAAATGCATTGCTTGCTTAAGTCTAATAACTTTAGTGTTTAACTATTTGGGAAAAATGCAGTTAGTAGGTAATGTACCATCAGTAAAATCTCACTCTCACCTGTTACTGATAAATGTCAGTGGTATTCTATCACAGTATGAGTGAGTAGTCACAAAATACACAAAGTAACGATTGACCACCTAGGGAACTGACTGAGACGCAACCAATATATACACATTACAAACTTCATGGCCTAGCTGGCAATCTTACCATTGTATCCTTCCACGGTGGACACCACCAGGGGTTTGGCGATGTCCTGATAGAGCTGATTGGTGGATTCCTCTGCACTAAATACCCTGTCTGAAGAGTGAAGTAAATAAATAACAGTTACCTAAAATATCCACTGTAAAGTTTACAGTTTCCTGATTATGTTTCTTACCAAAGCTGAAACTTTTGGTCAGGGTACCATCATCGTCAATCTGATGTATGGCCTGTTTATCAGCCTTCCAGTACAGCTGTATAGGCTCTGCATTATCCCCCTCCTCACTAGGGATGAAATAAAATAATCAGCACTTTGTATTAAGACTCATAAATAAGACTACTATGGAAATCCAGAAGTTATTTACATTGCTCACTTCCAACACCACCTTTCCATCACAAGATGATAAAATTTGTTTTTTTTTAAGAATTACTCACTCATGATGAAGAAAAGACATGATCATGCATGAGGGCATTAGATATCGAGAGCAAATTGCATTTATCTTTCATATTTCTGTATTTAATTAACCGAGCAGTTAAGGGCATTGCTCACAAGTCTAGCAAGGGCAACTTGCAGCACTTATACACAGATATCCCACCACCTAACACTACTTTAATTCTGGAATTTGTTGTGGTTTTAAGGTGCTCTTGGTGCGTACATACATATATACATATCTGGAATGAGTACAGTAAACATTAAAATAGTTAGACTTAACAATAAATAACGTGTTTGAATCTGGAACAGAGGATTTATGTGCAGATTTGTACATTATACACTCTATATACAGCTGTATAAATAAAGATATATGCTTATGTATTTACTTGAGAAAGAGGCAGTAATTAGAGATGGACAATGAATTACAGAAATACATTACATTACTGTGTTAGCTGGAGATGGTATGGGGGGAAAAACCTAGATTTTTGTGCCTAGATGTTCTAGTGCACAGAGATCTGTAGCGTCTTCCTGTTAGGAGAAGTGCAAATAGGTCGTGGCCGGAGTGAGAGGTAATGGTCAGAACCACGTACAGCGAGTATGTTACTGCTACAAGATCTCAGAAAATAACACTGACCATCGCTGGATCACAAGAAATTGAAAATAATTGCAAGAAAACCATTTTTTTTTTCCTTCCCATCTTGAAACAAGAGGACAAATACAACTCCTAACCTTCCTGGATTTCCAGACATTACACATGACTGTTTTTAAAATCTATTATCATATTTAGTCCATTTTAGCATCCGAAGTGGTCTCAGTTCACATCACCCTACAAGCGAAGTGAGCTCAGATCATGTGTAGAGATGGGTTTCTGCAGTTCTTTCGTTCATCGTGAAAACAAAGTGTGTGTAAGAGCTTGCTCAGTGTACTGTACATGTAGTAGAACCTTTTTTCAATCTCAAGGGGGAAAAAAATCTGTGTGTGTGTGTGTGTGTTTGGGGTGGGGTGGGGTGGGGTGTGTTTGGGGTGGGGTGGGGGTTTCCAGTGATAGTAGTGTAAAGTAACAACATGACTGATTCATAAAGGCTAATGAATACACTGTGGCACTAACAAATTCTGCTACAGAGTATAAGGCAGTAAAGAAGACTCATTTCTGTACATTACTCTAGTTACATGTTATACAAGCAGGCACGAGACCCACAAATAATCCTGTTATGAAAACAAGAGCTTACAGAATTCCCAACAGTAATCTTTTCATTTTTCTTTTCTTTTTTTTACTCAGTAAAATATTGTATTATACATCAACATACTGAGAATAGAGAATACAAAAAAAGAGCTAAAAAAAAAAAGATTAGCATCTAAGATTAGCATCCTAACTTCTCTTCAGAAGAACCGACTCGTGAGCAGTTATCGCTAGAATTGAAATAAACCCGCTTATTTACCTAATAAAGCTACTAAATAACAATAATTAGTGTTTCTCTTACCGTTTTATAAGGGGTCGAACCCTAACACAAACTTTAACCGCAGACTCTTCGGTCATTTTTTCCTCATATCCGTCCAGCGCCTCTACACTAATAAACTCCACTGCCGAATTTAACCGACTGACCTGAACTGTTCTATTCAAACCAGTCCGCTGAAAGCGATTTAAAATTTGAAACAGCATGTGATTGGACGATGTCAAAGGCCTTCGTCCAATCACCATGCTCCTAGAGTCACGTGCGCACCAATGGCGACAGGTTAACCCTTCAGATGTCTAGATTCTTGGGCGTAAAGGCGTGAAGTATACAAATACATTTAATTATTAAAGAAACAGTGATTAAATTTTTATGCTCCAGGCGATATAATTTTTTGCGTGTTTTGCGTGTTTTTCTAAATAATTTAAGGTCTAATTTGAAGTAAATAATTAAAAGTAAAATTCCGTAATACGCCCACTGTCGTATAGAACACTGTACAGGGCGATGGTCATGACTATGTATGAACACTATACAGGGCGATGGCCATGACTATGTATGTATGTATAGATAGATAGATAGATAGATAGATAGAACACTATACAGGGTGATGGCCATGACTATGTATGAACACTATACAGGGCGATGGCCATGACTATGTATGAACACTATACAGGGCGATGGCCATGACTATGTATGTATGTATGGATAGATAGATAGATAGATAGATAGATAGATAGATAGATAGATAGATAGAACACTATACAGGGTGATGGCCATGACTATGTATGAACACTATACAGGGCGATGGTCATGACTATGTATGAACACTATACAGGGCGATGGCCATGACTATGTATGTATGTATAGATAGATAGATAGATAGATAGATAGATAGAACACTATACAGGGTGATGGCCATGACTATGTATGAACACTATACAGGGCGATGGTCATGACTATGTATGAACACTATACAGGGCGATGGCCATGACTATGTATGTATGTATAGATAGATAGATAGATAGATAGATAGATAGATAGATAGAACACTATACAGGGTGATGGCCATGACTATGTATGAACACTATACAGGGCGATGGCCATGACTATGTATGAACACTATACAGGGCGATGGCCATGACTATGTATGTATGTATGGATAGATAGATAGATAGATAGATAGATAGATAGATAGATAGATAGATAGATAGATAGATAGATAGATAGATAGAACACTATACAGGGTGATGGCCATGACTATGTATGAACACTATACAGGGCGATGGCCATGACTATGTATGAACACTATACAGGGCGATGGCCATGACTATGTATGTATGTACATATAGATAGATAGATAGATAGATAGATAGATAGAACACTATACAGGGTGATGGCCATGACTATGTATGTATGTACGTATAGATAGATAGATAGATAGATAGATAGATAGATACTGTCTCAAAGTGTGGACATTACACCCATATTAGCTTTCTGAGCATGCCATTCAAGATTCAAGAAGCTTTTATTGTCATTTCAACCACATACAGCTGGCGCAGTACATAGTGAAATGAAACAACGTTTCTCCAGGACCTGGTGCTACATAAACATACAACAAGAAGTTCAATACAAAACAACAAACAACACCACAGAGCTAGGACAGAAGTTTGTCTTAGCCACGTAAAGTGCACAGTGTGCAGCTAGGTGCAAACAGAGCATAGACAAGACAGTGCAAAAAAGACAATAAATACAATAAAGACAACACAAAAGAACACAGGACACTTAGCGCTGAAAGGAAATAAAAGAACGTGTACTGGAATGTAAGTGAAATAAAATAGATAAAGTGAAATGATGTAAAAAAAAAGTATTGTGCAAAAATACACAGCAGCGGTTGAGGTAGTGCAAATAGAATAAACATAAATATAACTATAGCAGCGGATGACAGGTAGAGGTAGTGCAGTAAGTAATGAACAGTATAAATTATGTGTGTGTGTGAGTGCATCCACACAGTCAAGAGAGAGTGTGTGTATCTGTGTGTGAGAGAGACAGAGAGTTAATATACAGTTCAGTCCTGAGTGAGTGTGTGTGTGTGTGAGAGAGTGTAGAACAGTTCAGTCCTGAGTGAGAGTGTGTGTGAGAGTGTAGAACAGTTCAGTCCCGGGTGTTGAGGAGCCTAATGGCTTGAGGAAAGAAACTGTTACACAGTCTGGTTGTGAGGGCCCGAATGCTCCGGGAACCTCTTTCCAAATGGCAGGAGGGTGAAGAGTGTGTGTGAGGGGTGTGTGGGGTCAGCCACAATGCTGTTGGCTTTGCGGATGCAGTGTGCAGTGTAAATGTCTGTGATAGAGGGGAGAGAGACTCCGATGATCTTCTCAGCTGTCCTCACTATCCGCTGAAGGGTCTTGCGATCTGAGACGGTGCAGTTCCCAAACCAGGCAGTGATGCAGCTGCTCAGGACGCTCTCGATGGTCCCTCTGTAGAACACAGTCAGGATGGGGGAAGGGAGATGGGCTTTACTCAGCCTCCTCAGGAAGTAGAGGCGCTGCTGGGCTTTCTTGGTGATGGAGCTGGTGTTGAGTGACCAGGTGAAGTTCTCCGCCAGATGGACACCAAGGAATTTGATGCTCTTGACGATCTCCACAGAGGAGCCATCGATGGACAGCGGAGAATGGTCACTCTGTGCTCTCCTGAAGTCAACAACCATCTCTTTGGTCTTGTCGACGTTCAGGGACAGGTTGTTGGCTCTGCACCAGGCTGTTAGATGTTGCACCTCCTCTCTGTATGCTGACTCATCATTCTTGCTGATGAGACCCACCACGGTCGTGTCATCGGCGAACTTGACGATGTGGTTGGAGCTGTTCATTGCTGCACAGTCGTGAGTCAGCAGAGTGAACAGCAATGGACTGAGCACACAGCCCTGAGGTGCTCCAGTGCTCAGTGTGGTGGTGCTGGAGATACTGCTCCTGATCCGGACTGACTGAGGTCTCCCAGTCAGGAAATCCAGGATCCAGTTGCAGAGAGAGGTGTTCAGGCCCAGGAGACTCAGCTTCTTAATCAGCTGCTGAGGGATGATTGTGTTGAATGCTGAACTGAAATCTATGAACAGCATTCGAACGTAGGAGTCTTTGCAGTCCAGGTGTGTGAGGGCCAGATGCAGGGTTGTGGTGATGGCGTCTTCCGTGGAACGGTTAGGACGATACGTAAACTGCAAGGGGTCCAGCAAGGGTGGTAGCTGTGACTTGATGTGCCTCATGACGAGCCTCTCGAAGCATTTCATCACGATTGGTGTGAGTGCAACGGGACGGTAGTCATTGAGGCAGGAAACCGTGGACTTCTTTGGCACAGGGACGATGGTCGTTGTCTTGAGGCACGTAGGGATGATGGAGCTGCTCAGCGAGATGTTGAAGATGTCAGTGAAGACATCTGCTAGCTGCTCTGCACACTCCCTGAGAACTCTGCCAGGAATGTTGTCTGGTCCAGCAGACTTCCGTGGGTTAACTCTGCATAGAGTTTTCTTCACGTCAGCCGTGGTGAGACAGAGCACTGGGAACTGGGATTCCAGTTTATCCCAAAGATGTTGGGTTGTGCAGGATACTCGAGTTCTTTCACCTTCATCAACCTTAACACATCATGTCTTCATGGAGCTCTGCTTTGTTCACAGGGCATCGTCATGCTGGAAACAGGGTTTAGTTCCAGTGAAGGGGAATTGTAAAGCCGCAGCGTTCTACACAGTTGTGTGCCTCAGACTTTGTTTGGGGGAGAACCACATTTGGGTGTAACAGAGTTTTACAAACTTTTGGCCATAAAGTGAATAAGATGTTTTTAGGTTAATGCCAATATGTTAATGTTGACTTTGATGATGATGATGATGATGATGGAATTCCACCACTTTAACAAAACTAAACACAGACTTCTGGTTGAGATACACTGGCCTAAACCTTTTTAAATAAATAAATAAAAATAGGCTAAACTTATCATCCTGTTAATATATTAGCATGGCATACTATATTTACAGCATGTATCAACATAATTATATTTAAATGAAATAAATCCACAAAATCAGCAGGTTTCTGTCAAAATATTTATTTGTATAGATGTGATACCTATTGCATAATTCAAAAAATCATTATTCATGATATTGTTTGCACAATCAACGTTCACTCACAGCTTTTTACACAAAAAGGTGGTCTAAGATGGCTGAAATAAGCATATCTGGGCATGATTACTCAGCAAACCATAATACAAACTCTATGAAAAGCACAAGCATTTCCTGTAAAGTCTTCAGCACCTCTTTTATTATTATTATTATTATTCCTCACACATGATTTTCTTTCTGCTGGATTAAATAGTCTTACAGATGTATGGTGTATGGTGAATTATTGCAAGAGATGAAATTAATCAGACTAAGGTTTATTAATAATCCTTCATATCCTCATCAGCTTCAGTACAATATGCAAATTAAGATAGTCATAATAAACACAGAAAATACAGCAATGTAATGACAATCCACACTGTGGGACCTTTCAATGAGGAGATGAAGCTAGTTAAACATGACAGTGTGCGCTGTTAGGAAAATAATCAACTTCTGGGAACTTCTTCAAATCGGGCCACATCACCTCATATAACAGTACATCCTGAAGCGGTTTATTCCTCCCATACCACAGCAATTTGCCCAGAATGACACGAATTACACTTTTTAACGTATTAACAAGTGACATGTCAGTTCTTTAACAGTTTAGAGTTAAACTTAACTTGCTGTGAGCGAAGAGGAAGTTCATTCCTGTTATCATTAAATTAGAGCAGCTATAAATAGAGTGGTTTTTCCCACACAAGCCATTTTTTCTCACTCTTTAAATTAACAACCCCAAACAAAACAGATCCCTTCAACAGATCAAAACTGACAGATCAACAATTATGGTTTTCCTTGGTGTATAGCAACACAGTGATTCAATTAGTTTATTATTAGTATTAGATTATGTTGTGGGTCAGCCATAAACGTCCCTTTGAATGAGAATGTATTAGAAAAGGTGCAATAATAAACATAACATTGACAGTGACGTAATACTTGCTATAAACACATTCATCTCGAGTCCATAGGTCTGAGAGTGCCTGTTGGGTGACCACAGAATCGTGAATCACCCCTTCTAACTGCCAGGCATGGTGTCTAACGTCTGAATATCCTCTGCGTCAATATAGTGAGGAACCGATTCATTCTGTAGCATTGAGCAGCAGACAAACAGCATTTTTGGAAAGGTTTCTACCTGCGATGTATAAAAGCCAAGGCTCTAGCCCACAGACATAGCTGACCTGGCAATATCTTAGACAAAAGGTCTGCCTGTGCAGGGAGTGTCCCAATCACTAGTATGAGAACCATGGTTTCATTGGTCATTGTGGTGCTCTGAGCAGAACTGTGTGGGTTGACTGCTTAAGCCTGGGCAGAATCAGATCAGCAACAGAGGTAGTGCAATTTGTCATGTATCCTAGAGAACTTTTCCACTCCTATCTCAGTCCAAATTTCCCCAGATCTGCTATACCACCTCTGGGTGCTGGCACCACTGTCTTGGGTATATGTGTTGCCTCAGGCTGCAAGAGTCAGCAGGTTAATGTTTTCTGACCTCATATTAAGGGTTCATATCCCTCCTCCCAATACGGCAAAGGAGGCATGCGTGGTGACCATCTCATTCCAATAGAGAACATGATCCCGGTATATGAATTTTCTTCACATTTTTACAGGGTCAGATTCTGTGCTCTGTTTGCTGATATGAGAATATGTCTTTTTTTAAATTGAGCCTGGGATTCAGCCATGTCTGGCAACTCCTCAGTTCCAACAAACCCAAGAGAATCAGAGCTATGGCTGCAGTCAGCAACTACAACATCCTCAACAGAAACTGGGTTCCATGTACAGTAGCATATTGCTGACAAGAGTATTGCTATGATGACTGTGATGCAAAATCTCCTGACCAGTCTTTTGGCTACTTGACCAGGCAAAAAGAGAGGACTTTCAAGAACCAATCGGCCTGGAATAGGACAGAAGCCGCCTTCATTTTCTGAAGAAAATACATTGAGTAGAACATGTAAATACTTCATTACTTGTTGACGGTATGTGTGAGCATGTGTACATGAGGATATCCCGGGGTTAGACAATGCCCCTGGTGAGGGCTGAAATAGAACCTGAGATCTGAAACCTTTTGGCCAAACAGAATCGAAAATTTAACAGCACTATGGTATTAGAGTTACTCATTAATGCGAACCACTAATTCATTTCTTTCAAAGCTTGTATCAACAAATTACAGCTGCTCTGTAGTCCATTTGTTACATGATAACATAAAATAACTTCATCCTGCTGGTCATTCCTGAACCTCTTCATGTCCATGCATCATCCCAATCAGAGAGCAATAAGGAGAGGGGTAAAATGTTCTCTTTTTATAGTAAGCGTTTATGAAATGGTACAAGTGGAAGACTTGGGAGGCTGCTCCAAGATAGACTCGCGCCGCAGATCATTGGGCAACGTGCCTCCGCGACCCCACACATTCAGCTCGCCAAAGATTCCTGTCTCAATCATCTCCTCCTGCCAGGGTATGGAGATATTTCCAGAGGCGAACTCATCAAAAAACTCCTTATCCACGTCTTCCAGGTTGATTCCTTTCACAGTGGAGAAAGCACCCACATCATCAAGGTCCTTGGCATACACAGTCTTCGAATCAGGGACAAATGGAGGTGGCAGAATCCCTATGAGAACAAAGGAGACAACTTAGTATGGAAACACTTGTGGATGATCCATCTATCACAGTGACTGCCAGGTGAAGTGGAATCCCCCACTGAAAACCCTGACCCCAGACCGTCGGCTAAAACTTCCTGTAGTAGAGGAACAGATCTGAGTGTCTCTCTTCTGTCTAGGAACTAGACCTAGACTAGAAATAAAGGTCTTCCCAAGGTAGCCCTTTTTAAAAAAAAAACATTACTGCCCCATCATACCTGCATCCAACTTCCTCCAGTTGAGGTTGCTGAAGAAAGGGTGCGCACGCAACTCATCGCAAGACCCATTCTTGAAGCCCATCCTCTTGTCCACTTCCTTGGCTAGCAAGGCTTCACATATGGACTTTGCATTCTCACTGAACTTCTCCGTGTAGGTTACTGGATCATTCAGGATGCGCTTCTTCACCTCTTTGTTCTCCACCTGTGTTTTTTTCATGAGTATGCAAACAAGAATAGGAACTGATGGCTTATTTTGGTTAGAAAGATATTATACAAAGGATAAGAGTTAAGAATTTATTCTTGGAGTCTAATCCTAATTCTATAATATCCCCACCAGGAGGCGCTCCTAGCTCAATATGGAATTTTAAACATCCATATATCCATTTCCTGTACTCCTTTATCGAACACATGGTTGCTGGGAAGCTTATCCCTGGGGTCTCAGGTCACAAGGTGGGGGACACCCTGGATGGGGTGCCAAATTACACAAACCCTGAGGTTTCGAGCAATCGTGATATCTACTAATCCTACTTAGTGGTGTAGTGGTGGGTCAAGTGGTTAAGGCTCTGGGTTGTTGATCGGGGTTCAAGCCCCAGCACCACCAAGCTCCACTGTTGGGCAATCGAGCAAGGCCCTTAACCCTCTCTGCTCCAGGGGTGCTGTATCACAGCTGCCCTTGCGCTCTGACCCCAACTTCCTCAGCTGGGATATGCGAAGAAAAGAATTCCACTGTGCTGTAATGTGTGTGTGGCGATAATAAAGGCTTCATGCCCTCGGTTCTTCTAATCCATCCTAAATTTAAACAGTGGGAATTTGAAATCACTTGTTGAGATCAACCACGTTAAGCTGCTAAGCCGATCAACATATTCCTATAGGTCAGGATTTCCCTTCCAGACAGGAGCTGGGGTCAAGCACAGTTTACTGATTTTCCTGCTATATATAATACAATAAGTGTGCTGGATTCTGACCATTCAGGACTGGAATTTGGGAATCCTGGTTTAGGTCATGTGACCATAGATTCCTCATTCACTGCACTTGATTTAAAAACCTTTAATCACGCCCATTTTTTGGAGACTGTGATAAAATAATAATAGTCAGACGTTTACACCATTTACATAATCCCCAAATGTCATAAAATACTTGATGACAGACATTTTTACACTTGTCTTTATTTTACTGGTCAATTTATGTTAAAAAAAAAATCAACCAAGATATGTTTATAAATGTATAGACTGTGAATGAGAAAGACTTCTGTTATTTTATCTCCAGTAAAAAAAAAAAAAAAAACACTAAGAAAGCAAACATTTAAAGAGCAGACATCAACTAACTTTAGTTGCAAGTGGAAAATTGTGTAAAACAATTTTGCATGAAAATTGCATAGGTCTAGGAGATCAAGACAAACACGGTTTCAGACTAGGACGAGGTTAAATTAGTGTCTGTAACATAACCAAAATGAAGTCGGTCACCTTCTCCCCTCGAGACCTGAAGGGGCCTTTGGCAGCAATGAACTCGTAGAGAGTGACTCCAAGAGTAAAATAGTCTACAGAGTAGTCATACTCGTCTCCTTTCAGCAGCTCAGGGGCCATGAATCCTGTATTCAGAAAAGAAAACCGTCAGAGATCAGCAGTATTCTCATACCTGCATAGAACAGCCTTAACACTTTCATCATAGGAGTAGCTTTTTTTGTGAAAAGTGTTAGTGTAAATGAACTGGGTTCACTGGACAAGCCTTTCTTAGCAGTATGCACGCAATCAATCATACAATCATTTATATCCTGGATCCTGAGCATCAAAACAGAAAATTTGGAGATTTGGTGCACCGACTGAAATGTCAGAACACACCCGGAGTCCCAGCATAGCCTTTCGTCTTCTCCTGGTCGTCTGCTAGCTCCACAGCCAAGCCAAGGTCAGAGATACGCACGTTACCTTTGAACAAACATCAGCACAATGGCAAACAAACGTCAAAGATTGTACTCCAAGCTAAAACAACAATCACTGCCATGTTTATACAGTATTACGAAAGCATTAAGTGCGCCGCGTCCATCTTTTTTTCTTTTTTTTTTTTTTGTACGTCACAGATCTACGTAAAGTTTCTAGCAGTAATTTGTGTGTATGGTGGTTGGTTGTCCATTTCACCTTCATTGTCAAGAAGAACATTTTCTGGCTTCAGGTCTCTGTAGATGATTCTCTTCTTATGAAGGTGCTCCAACCCTTGAATGATCTGTGCTGCATAATAACATGCCCTGGGCTCATCAAAGCCTGGATTATTCTCATCTACATTATAAATGTGGTACCTGAGAACAAAAGAAAGCACAAAATCCCATTTCAGATATTCGTTAAGCGCCTAAAAGGCATATGAGCAAGACAAGATGTTCTGACCGATATGGACTGTTAATAAGCTAATGACAGTTTTTGCTGAGTAGTAAAATAAAAAAAAAACCCTGAACATGTGTAGAGGTTCTTGAGGACTGGATCTTAACCTCAGGTCTCCTCCATTCATGATGGTCATGACCAGACAAAGTTCTGTTTTGGTCTGGAAAGCGTAGGCCAGGGAAACAATGAATCTACTATGAACACGAGCCAGAATCCTTTTCTCCACCATGGCGCCCTAGACAAGACCAACAAACTCAAATTATACACCATGTCACATTTTTAAAAGTACTAGCCTAATACCTTTAAGTAAATGAGCAAATGTAAGCCATTAGATGTGACTTTGCCTAAGAATCTATACCTCGGTTCAGTGCTTTATTACAATGTTGATCCTAGGTTCAAGTTCTTTGCTGCATAAATGTCCGTTACACAGTTACATGACCAACAGTCCTTTCTGTAGAAGCTATAATCCTCGTGTTTCAATGCTAATATTTGCAAAAAGTCTCAATGTTAGCATGTAGAGGTCTACTTTTCTTTCGTACAGCTCCCAGACAAATCTGATCCATATTTAAATATATTGAAGTTTCCGGGGCTTATTACCCCAATTCCCATAGTGTTGTGTCAAATAATACATTACTGCTGAAATATAATTGCTTAAGTTAATATTTTTTAAGTGCTCTGCTATTATAGTTGCATGTAGTGGCGGGGGGGGGGATTTGCACTTATTTTGGTTGTTATTTCAAATGTTTGAGATATAGTAATAATAGTAATAATAGGCAAAACCCAAAATTAACCACAGATCCCTCTGACAGATCCAAAATCCACAATGGAAGTTTTCAGTGAGAGTTTAAGGCAGGAGATTGGCTAGGCTTCTGGAGTTATCCTGGCCGCAGGTTTGAGGTCGATGTCTTGTTGAAACATCCATGTTCTCCCCAGATTCACTTTCTTGGCTTCTCTTCTCCATTTAAAAAAAAAAAAATCATGTCCCTTTATAAGACTCCATTCATGTTTCCTTCAGTGATAATGTGAGTGTAAAAGGTAAAAGACGCCCCATATCCTGATGCCCCCACTATAGGTGTGGTGTTAATGGTATTGCACATGCAACCCTACTTTCTCTAAACACCATGAGCTAAATTCTTATCAAACTGCTAAATGCTTTTAGGTGTGTGTGTGTGTGCTTCCTTGTTAGCAGAGGAGTGTTGTGTTGGGTTCAGAAACAGAGATAATTGTTGTTCCTGCTGATTTCAGGTTCTCCTGCAGCTCTTTTCATACTGACTGCTGGCATCTTAATCTGATCAGCATGTTGTAAAATGCATGGTGCTCCTGTCTGGGGATGAATAAAATACAGTTTTCGTGAACATCCCAATTATTTTGCACTCAGGGATGTTGAAGGCTCAGTTGCTTTTTTCCCCACCTCAGGTGTTTTATAATGGTTTCCTTGCAAACCTTAGCGAGAAACAGCTTCTTCACCTGCACTGTTATTACTACTTGAGTAAAATCTTCCCAGCCAATGGCAAGATCTTTTCTACTCAAATTTCTGTGCAGCATTTAGAACCTGATTTGTAGCCTTAACATAAAAGATAAACCCACTGGAAATATATTAACAGAAACGAAGGTGTCTGAATTTTTATTTCCCCATTACTCTACCAGTGTAGTAAGGTGCAGCGCTGGTTAAGGGGCTTAGTTACTGACTCTTAGGGAACAGGAAACTTTGAAATCCACAGTATTGAGTCTTATGCAACTAAGCAGCTCTTGTAATCTGAGTAACAATGACATTCAACTGAAGGTGAAAGACTTTGCATTGGTTCTTTTGGATTTTGGTATACATTTATCATTAAATAAGCGCTGAGAAGGGTTTAGACTGGGTGGACATTTCCTAATATAATTCACAGACATGTTCTGTGGATGTTTCAGTATTTGATAAAAAGCAAAACCAACTTTGGAAAAGTTTGCCACGTAGTGTTTACTAACCCTATTTAATTCTAAACCATCATGTTGAATATATTCAGGACTTGATCATCCTGCCTCCTCCCAGACTCAACAATGATACAGTATTTCTCCATAAAGCCTTAAACATTTCTAATCTTTTTCATATGATTCTTACCTCATAACCTTTCCTCTTCTTAAGCCTTTTTTTATTCAACTTCTTGCAAGCATACATCTTCCCTGTGGCCCTCATCTGGCAGGCGAACACCTCGCCAAAGCCGCCCTTACCAAGCACGCGGAAGTCCAGGAACCAGTCCTCACCCATGGGCTGCATCTCCAGCCACTTCCATTGCAGAAACCTCTTGAAGTACATGGTCTCCAGGTAGAAGGTATATGGGACCTCCCTAAGGAAATCGAGAACGCAGGCTAGAATGTCAACAAATAAGTCATTGGAAGCGTTCTCATGCCGCTCTTTCACCTTGGTGATGTCGTTTTCAGGCAGAAAGGGACAGAAGTACTTGGCTGCAGGGTCCATGTAGCGCTGAAGGATCTTGGCAGCCTTACTGACACGGTCCTTGTCCTCAGCAGTGTCATATTCCTCCACATCCTTCCACAGGCGAGAGGGACCTTTGTACTCGTTAGTTGTTTCTAGGTATTCCTGGAACAGGCGCTTGCCGATGGGTTGCTCGACACAAATGTTGTTGAACTGGAGGTCCAGTGTCTCCCTGAGGCCTTCACATACTGTGATGTGAGGCAGTTTCAGCTTGGCATGGTACTTCTTGTCCCGATTTGCTGCGGGGTTTGCCGAGCCATCGAAGCTTCCACGAGCGGAGATGTATGCCGAGTTGGCTACCACTGTTGTAAGACCACCAATATCCATGGTGTCAAATCAACGGCCGGACTTGATTAGATGAAAATTAATCGTGCAGAAGAACAACTACTCTGGTTCAGGGTTTGAGTGCTTCTCTCCAAATAGACAGAATGCCAATGAAGGAGACAAAGGGAAGTAGATTGGATAACCAGACATCAAAATCCAGGGGACTCAGGATCCTAGAGAATTGCGTCTGGAAGGATTCAGGCAGAGAAAGTGTTCGTGGAATCCAGCTTGGGGCTTTGGCTAGACAGTAGCATGAAAGTCTAAGCCCTATGGCACAGACACTTGCACACCCAGATCTGCCTGTCTCATCACCTTTCATAAAGCCCTTATCTCCTAACTCCATAATACCTTCCCCATGTTAACCCTTAAGGACTCAACTTCCAAACAAACAAACAAAAAAAAGTGTTAATTCACTTTAATACTTAAAAATAGACAAATGACGGCTTGGTGAGGTCAAGTAGATCACTCTGTCTTGCTTTGACATTAGCAATATCTGGCCTTTATGAGGTACACTTGACCCCTGTAGTATATAATCTCAGGAGATCTGAACATACTTGTATGTAAGCTTCTTCCCATCAGTCTCAGGCCAGATACTGTGATAAGTGTTTAATGGTGTTGAATAACACTCGCTGAAAACATCTTAGCATTTGCTTCCAGTGGTCAATGTTAACTCTAAAACCAAACAGTTTATCTCTGAATTGTTCCCACTGTTTGATAAGGGACCAAGACCTTACTCAAACTCAAGCTGAGACCTTACGGCCTTATCCAAGGCTTCAAGGTGACCACAACGAATCTCTGCACATTTCCATTACTGGGTGAATGAGAGAACCTGTGAGAGGTTAGTCCTGCCCAGAGTTATGCATGTTAATTGTGTGCTTATCACCATGTATATAAAAAAGTCGTGCACAACTGTTGTGCCCTCACAAACACAAGACACCAAAAGAAACCCCCTCAGAGGAGATTAATTCGGAAAGATTTTTATTTTTACAAACTAGTAGCTCCCAGAAAAGTCCTCTACAATGGCTGCGCTGAAGGAAAAGAGAACCTGTGGCCAAAGGTGTGAAGATTTTGGCCATTTTGTTTGGAATTCTGATGAAGGGAAATTTATGGGTAGAACACCAGAAAAATGGGGTAAGTCCTGTAAAATGTTTACAATTGCAGTTAATCATCTGTAATGAATAGTAGACGTTTGTAAAGAACAGCTTCAAATAAGTAAAAACTTGTAGGAAAGGTCCAAAAAAAGAAAACGATTTTTTGCCTCAATTCTGATGGTAAACTGTTGCCCCTTTCACCAGGTAAAATAAGCTAATGATGTATCATCATATATCGTGGGTATTAAGTTCAATTTTTGCTGCTGTAAAGTTTAGATAGTTAAGAATTTAGGTCCTGGAGCTTGTAGATCTCGTCATTACAGAGGGGGAAAATAAGGGTCTTGTGCCTCAGACCACAATATTAGAGAAATGTAGTGATGTAGAAAGTAGAGATTTTCCTTCTAGTCTAGTCAAAAAGTGTTAAATGAAAGAAAACGCAAACCAAAGATACTTAAAAAAAACCCCGACTTTTACTGTTACTGCTGACCTCAAGTCAGTTTTAAACCATTTATGAATTAAAAAGCTCAGCTCTAACTGTGCTTCCAGAGAACAGCAGAACGCCAGCGTGGTCCTTAGCTAAATAATCGAGGCTGTATTTCGTCTTGAATTTTGTGTCGTGAATTTACTCAAGGACACATGACCTTCTTCTGACTTTGTCACGGTCATTTTGTGTGAAGTGAATGGCGGTGTGTTTGTTTTTGGTAAAGGGAGTCACGGCTTTCTAGTGCGTGTTGCCGAGAGATAAGGCAGAAAGATAAGCGATTATTTGCAGATGGATATCAGGAACTTCACACTGCTCAATAATTGTTGCCATTAAAAAGAAGCAAAATCGGGCGTTTTACTTTTTACTTACTCTTTATTTCAGTGTACATCAGCTTGTATTACGTAGCATTCTACGTGGTGATGACAGCCTTGTTTTCTCTGGCCATCTACGTACTCATGTACACACTGAACCCGTACACCCCGGACTACCAGGATCGATTAAAATCGCCAGGTTAACGAACCCTTAAAGCTCTTTCACTGTAAAATATAATGTACAAGAAAATACGAACACAGCTCTCACTGTCCCATACTATTTTTTATAGGCGTAATGGCTTGGCCGGACACGTACAACGATGAAGTGCTGGAGATCAACTACAACATGTCGGATAAGAAAAACTGGATGAAGATGTCCAATATTCTTAAGGACTTCCTTGAACGTACGTATCTAGTCTTCATAGCCAAACTCCAAATATGAACACGACGTTTCAACAAATCATTTTTTCTCCCCCCTCCCTTTAATGCAGCGTACAATGATACCAAACAGACACACTGCAATAATTACAACTGTAGTACTGGCAAGTATTTCATCCAAAATACGTTCAACGCTCCGAAACATACAAAGTGGTCCTGTCCTTTCTACCAAAGCACACTGGGTAACTGCTCCGGTATTAGTGACCCCACGTTCGGGTACAACACTGCCCAGCCATGTGTGATCATCAAGATGAACAGGGTAAGGTAAAAACAAATAGAAATAATCCAAAGGCTGCTTTTACAGTGCATCTGAGAAACTCATTATTGTTCTCAGATCATCCATTTCCTGCCCAACAACGGAACAGGAAGTGCACCATACGTGAACTGCACGGTGCTGGTGAGTGTGGACCATATTAGTGCTCCGATGGATGTTAAACACTGATAGCACTGATAAGCCTAATGAGAAGTGCGTGTGTGTTTGCAGGAGGGTCAAGATAACGTTCGCGGCTATGAGTACTACCCCGTTAATGGAAGCTTCGACCTCTCGTATTTCCCGTACTACGGCAGGCTGGCCCAGGTACAGCACACCTTCAAGGTGCATTCTGCTTTTTCACAGTAAACCTCACGTCTCAACGAACTCGTGTTGTGTTCTCTCCTAGCCAACCTACGTGAATCCGCTGGTGGCTGTGAAATTTGATCTTGTTAACCAGAGGCATGCGGTGATCCAGTGCAGAGTCATGGCTAACAACATCGCTTATCAGAACTTCTACGATCCCTATGAAGGAAAAGTCATCTTTCATTTAAACGCTTTCAGTTAACCGTGTTCAAAATCACATTCGCGCCCTTCTTTTTTTTTCCAATTTTATTTTCCAAGTCATTCCAGTACGAATTCATAACACACACAAAAAAACTTGCTTTGCAAATCAGCCTTTGTATTAGAGACAATCTTTAAAAAAAAAAAAAGAAAAAAATCTAGTTGTATTTACTTTTCCAGAAAATGTATTTTCTTAATTTAAAAAAAATGTTATGTAGGTTAATCAACACACACTAAAGTCTTAAAATAAAAGATATGAATAAAAGATTACAAATACCTTATGCTTTTCATAGCCCTTCTTGAAATAAGAAACACACAAAAGAATATGAATCATCCGTATAAACCCATATAAAATGTATATAATCTGAAGGATATTTGTTCTTCTGTAAAAAATAATTGTAAAAAAAAAAGAAAAAAGAAGAAGGAATTCACATAAAAATGAACATCTGCAGAAAATGTAATATTCATTTCTTAACTAGCCTTTGGAATTACAAAACAAACCTTATTACAATGGCAGAAAATAACCATGCTAAAAAAAACCCCACATAAGATAAGAAAAATAGCTGTCTGTACGAAATTAAGTAAGGGAATAGAAAAGAAATCTCCCACATCAAGCTGAAGGTTAGGAAAACGGCCATCTGTATGAATTTGTGTAAGAATCTTTGGACAGTGGAGAAATTACAGGCAGAGAATCACACAGGAATTAATCTCACCTTCCAACAGAATCATAAACGGTGATGGGGCGGAGTTAAACGAGGAGGGGGGATGGGGCAAAGCACTAAATATAATTAGAAGGGGAAAAAAAAAAAATCTATTTCCAAAGCACCACCGAAGTCCTTGACAAGGCAGCTGCACTGCGCTCAGCAGACTGTGAAAGGTTGCTGGAACATACAACCACATGAGGAATTTCAGGTCACAAAAGAACAGAAACCTCTCATTAGAACCTCACTCCACCCACATACACACCACCATGCTCAAGGTGGTGCTGACTGAGAGGAAAGGCAGGGCAAACCAGTTAATCTTCATCATCGTCCTCTTCAAAATCCTCCTCGTCCTCCTCCTCCTCCTCCTCCTCGTCTTCCAGGAAGGATGCTGGAGTGTCACGAGAGCTGCCGTGGTACGAGCTGTTGGAGCTGGAGGCCATAGTGGCAACAGCTCCGTTGTCACTGTCAAAAGATCAGCGAGGGATAAAATAATAATCTGTAACAGGGTGTTGTGATGCTTATTGATGAACGTCACAATGTACTTTTTATCTGTTTAGGGTTACATTAAATGTGCAATGTCCATGAGACGAGTTATAATAGCTCTAAACAATTATTTACAATCGTCAACAAACTTGGTAAGCCTTGCGATTATTGCTCTGGGTTGTTGACTGGAGGACCAAGTTCAAGCCCCAGCACTGCCAAACTGCCACTGCCCTTAACCCTTGCCACTCCAGGGGCACTGTATCATGACTGACCCTGCGCTCTGTCCACAACCTTTAAAGCTGGGATATATGAACATCACTGTGCTGTAATGTATATGTGAGAAAAATAAAGGCTTCTTATTCCATTACAGCTGGCACTAATGTCAGAGCAGGTAGACTGGAGAATTCAGAAGCACTGTGTTTTATAAAGTGTTTATGAACACTAAGGAGCGTGTTCTAGCTCTGCTTCAGTAACTTAAGGTTTTAGTGGCAGATTTGTAAAGAGATCGCACTTCATTTGAGGCTGATTGTGAGTACATTCACTTATCATTCAATAAATAGTGGCTGGTTCATGACTAAAAACCTCAGCCTGAGATTCATTTCATTGCCGGTCACTTTATCAGCACGATTACTGAACCTCAGTATACAGTAACACTGCTGTTCATCATGGTGTAAGAGCTTTGGACAGATTGCAGCCTACTCGTAATGGCAGAAAAAGCTGTAGATATTTTATTTGCAAATGAATGAGTCTGAAAGTCTCACTGCACAGAATGAATCGTTATCACTCACTGCTATGTACAGAGTCATTCCTTTTCTGGACATTATTTGCCATGTTGAGTGAATTCTTTTAGTCATAATTGAGCTTGTACATTAAAAATAGAAATATGACTTAAACCGAACCGAAACGACGTGCATGGGATCTGCTCGGAGACTGACCACAATGTCTACTCGGAGAAATTCTGCAGAACAGCAGAGGAACTGACCTGTTTGTGCGAGAATAGCTTCCATTGGGCTGCTTGGGGACTCCCTGTGCCATATCTAAACAAAGGGTTTAGAAGAAAAGAAAATTATTTAACACAACTGTACTATATTATACAACTATAATAGAAATACTACTGCGTTTTAGACAGGTCAGGTCAAATCACCAGAACTTAACCCAATTGAGGCAGGATACTATTTCCTTTACAGGAAACTGAACGAAGAAACTGTGGTACAAGCCAGGAAAAGCATCACAAATGTGACACTGCACACTGGAAAGATTTCAGTCTATAGCCTATTGCAGAAGTGTACACACTCTGTGAAAGTTCAGACAGTCACAGACCACAAAACTGCACATCAGGGAGAGTAAAGGCTACTACATGCTTCCTGAGACATGTGAAGCTAGCCATTTTGAATCGTGCTCATGCTGTGCCACAGGGTGGAATGACGTACTCAGAGAAAGACTACACCATGTGAATTTAAACGCTTTGCTCTTTGACTACAATCCCAGTCTTCTAAATGGACTTGAGGAGTGTAGAGAGCTTGGAGTTGTGGTCTCTAAAACACATCATTTCATGTTAAATGTGCAAAAGCAAATCAGAACCCCCTGAAGAAGGGTTTATATATATATTCTGACCTGTTAAAAATGGTTCCAGAGCTTTAGGTATGAAGGACCGGGCTATCTTCAGATTTTCCGTTGTACATTTCCCCGACTCAAGCCCGAAGGCCATGCCCATGCGCTTCAGCACCTCGATGTCGTCGTGGATCTCAAACATGTTATCGAAGTTAAACAGGTACTCGAACCTGTAGAGGACAACAAATTTCACACCGAGCATGCTTGAGCGATGCCGTGAGCCGGAGAACAAGTCCGAATGACACTTACTTGTCATTTGAGATGCTGCAGTCGATGACTGTATTCTTGCTGGTGTTCACTATGATGAAGGGGAGGTGGATGACTGTGTTGGGAGGAGGTCTGTAGTTCTTATGCTCTGCCTCACGATTCCTTTGTACCAGGCGCTTGAAGGCTATTTGCTAGATGTTCAGTACAAAGGTGTGTAATTAGGAGCCATAATGAACTTGTGGTTTGAAGAAACATATTTGTTCCTCTGTGTGTGTGTGTACCTGTAGTATAAGTTCTTGTAGCTGAGATTGTTTCTGTTTTATTCTTTCAAGTCGTCTCTGGCGCTCGGCCTGTGGTGATGAAAACTCTGGATCAGTACACTGTACAGATAATACCGCAGCATGTGTGCAAAAATCAAGGACGCTCCTCAAATTCCAATCATATTAGAACCACTGTAAATGTGTTGACTGTATCAAAGCATGAAAAGCCCATCCTATGTTCTGACCCACTCTGAAATGTGCATTGACCTGTACTTTATGCATGTTGTTTGCATGCGTGTCATTTATTGGTTTCTAACCTCCAGGTCCTTGCACTCCTGAGCAGAATTGGTTGGGAAGCCGATCCATTTGATTTCCTTCTTGTCTTTAGAGATAATGTTCATCGCCATTAAGACATTTAGTGCATCGTATACCCGTCTCCGAATGTTCTTCTGGTCATAAACATGCTGTCGGTGCAGGAACATAGGAAGAAACACAAATTAGATCAACTTCATCAGAAACGTTCTCAAAGGGTGTGACAATCCTTAGCGAGTGCTAGATTTCAGTTTCACTTTACAATAAGTGAAAACCTATGATTATGAAGGGAAGAATAATAAATTTGCTGAATATATCAGAAATATCAGGAAAATAAACTCTTCTAGGAAACCAAGAGAAATCGTGTTAGAACTTTTTCCAGTCTTAATGTAAAATTACAACATATAAGTAAGCTAAAAACAAATCAGAAACAAGTATTGATCAGTATAAACGAGTTTCCAAAACATTATCAACAAAGAGGTTTTTTTTTTTGGAAAAGGTTCTGACATGACTGATCTTGGGTTTTTTTTCTCCTCATTAGATCATCAACATTAAGAAACAGTATTAAAAAAAAAAAAAAAAACCCTCTCATAACCTCACCTAAGAGCTGCACATGTTAATGGTGAGAACTTACAGACTCATTTGGAGTGATGTTGTCTCCAGAACTCAGCTCGGTCACCAGCTCGTCTGCGACCTCATTATAGGAGGTTACGCCTTTCTTCTGAACCTTCTCGCATACCTTCATGGAGAAGTGTCTCAAGCCTTTCCCATTCTTGTCCCCTCTTCTACTGCTGCGGCTGCAGGGGAGAAATGTCATACAGGCGATGTGCTGATCGATCATTCTGATATTTAACCCTAGTGATGGTACCTTGTAATGGATTAGAGCTGTCCATTTGCTCTGTGCAACTTTACGGTAATTGTTTATATGATTTCAAATACAGTGTACTGGAATGAAGACGTGAAAACAACTATAGGTTGCAATAATTTTTCTGTTGGTTTTGTGGGTTTAATCTAAAGCCCAGTACCAGTATATAATGATATATTACACTGTAGGTCTAAACACAAACATCCTGCAGGTAAGTGGCATTATTTAACCAAAGCTGCCTCTGATACGATATAAAAGCAGCATGGGGACTGAGATAACTGGCCCCTGGTGGTCATAAATAAGTGTGGTGTGTGTTATTAGCCCTGCTGAGATGCAGAGAGGTGACACAGTGCATGACTTACCCACTGGACCAGGGTGAAGCGTCTCGTGTGTGTGTCTGTGGAGTGAGGAACTGAGTACTGGGAGTTCTGGGGCTGGTTAACAGAGCAGCACCGGCAGGAGCAGTGGGTCTCTGAGGAGTACCGATCACCTACATATACAGAACACATGAATAATGCTCAACATTTACATTCACTCATCATGCCATTTACACAGATGTAATACTAGTACCAGTGAATTTCTACATTGTTCATTAAAAGTCACAGCTTTGCACCAGAATTTAGTCGTCCAAGGTTCAAAAACAATATGAACACCCCAAGTACTAGTACACTGCCGTGACGTATACACACTTTATAAGCCAATAAAAGTACAGCGTCTACCAAATTATCAGAAATTAATGAACTGGGAATCCCACTGTGTGTGCTTAGTGGCTTGGAAAACATTCACATGGTGACATTTTGATATTTGCTACTACATACATGGATCCAAAATTCTGCCTGGGCATCAATCTGATTGCAAACTGAAGTGATAAAACTTGAGTCCATTTCTCTAAAGTCTGAAATTACATTCTTCTGTTTTGTGTAAGTTTTAGTTTTAGACATCTTTAGACGATGTTATTTGCTAAACTGGCTCCTTACAGGATGTGATCTTTGCAGGAAAATGCCAAGGCAAAAAAATATTTCTTAATTGTTGACAACGATCCAAGTAATTTATAGGCAGGAAAAATCCAGTGTAGCCAAAACCAGATTTTTCAGCTTTGCTGTCATCCTCCAATGAGTTTCCTACAGGAAGTTAGCAGAAAGCAAACTTAATCTGAACATGAACTTGCAAGGAAACATTTTCTGACTCTATGTAGGGGGGAAAAGGCTCAGTGTGCAGCCCTCATCCCTTCCAGTTCTCTCTACACTGTCTGATTCATTCAAAGTAAAGCAAGCATTTGCTAACTTCAACATATCAAATACTCAGTTAATACCGATCATGTTTCATGTGCTCAGCTTTAATTGCCAACAATAACCTTCATGCTGCTAAAAATAAAACGCAACCTGGACCTTTATGTTGCTAGCTTCAAAATCAGTTAGCCTAACATCACTGTATCCTTTATAATAATCAAACAAAGTGATAACCAACAATATCCCAGTGTCCATCTCCCACCCAGCTCTGGCTGAGAGCTTGTGTCTGTAATTGGATGATAGCGATGATTTGCGCTCTAATCCTGCTGACTCCAAACTTCTGTGATCAGCTTAGGTGGAACTCTCACAGGTCACCTCGCTTAATGTTAATGGAGGATTTTATGGCTGTTATGCTCCATACACATCTAAACGAAGGATGGGGAAACCTCATTGGAGGAGAAGAGAGGTATTAGAGGGAGCCCTGGCTCTAATTAGGGAACAGGTAGAGATAACCTGTGAGAAGGGAAAGGAGCTCTGGTGCAGGCGAGATTAGTCTTATTTGGGAATGGAAAGTCCTATCACATAGTCAGAGACACTGACAGTCAAAACAAGATGAGCAGCATAGTCACTCCAGTTCCCCGGGACGGTTATGACCCTTAGATGTCTTACCACATGTGAAAGCACATTAACGCCAGGGGCAGCGAGTGCTTTGGGCATTATCTGCTTCACTCCGGTAATAGAAGACGGATGGACAGTCACGAGAGACACCACAGCACCTGAGAGAGAAAAGCAACAGATAATAATCTTCTTTTGGTTTTTCCCTTCAGGGGTCACCACAGCAAGTCATCTCTCTCCACCTATCCCTATCTTCTGCATCCTCAATACTTACACCCACTAGCTTCATATCCTCATTTATTACATCCATATACTTCCTCTTTGGCCTTCCTCTTTGCCTCCTGTCTGGCAGCTCCATGTCCAACATTCTCCTACCAATATACTCACTCTCCCTCCTCTGGACATGTCCAAACCATCTTAATCTGGTCTGCCTAACTATGTCCCCCAAATGTCCAACATGAGCTGTCCCTCTGATGTACTCGTTACTAATCCTGTCCAACCTTGTCACTCCCAAAGAGAACCTCAACATCTTCAGCTCTGCTACCTCCAGCTCTGACTCCTGTCTCTTCCTCAGTGACACTGTCTCTAAACCATACAGCATGGCCGGTCTCACCACTGTCTTGTACACCTTCCCCTTGATATTTTTCTATCACAAGCAGCAGATACTACTACTACTACTACTACTACTACTACTACTACTACTAATATATTCAACATTAATATGAAGGTCTGAGTGATGAACAGTCTGTGTGTTGTATCTGTACAAGTTATTAATGTTCTCAGGTTCACATGACTCCCTGAATGCCTGCCCTCTTCTGGAGACAGTTACACAGACTGGTCTGCATGCTGTTACACCATTAACCATTAAAAAAACCCATACCATGACATCTTTCACAACACACTGACCAGAAAAACAATGCTGAGGAAAAAGCTGTTTATCTGAGAGAGTACACAGAGACGCTTTCTTTCTACTCTAGTAGAAATGAAGTAATGTAGAACAATAAGAAAATGTGCAAGTGTCTGCGCCTGAACTAAAACAGACCAGTGCAACTTTTTCTCCCAGGTGATTGGTGGTTTCTGTAAAAGCCGGATATACAGTACGTGGACTCCCGTTTCTGCTGTGACGAGCAGGAACGCCCTGAGCAAACAATAACCACTTTTTTTTAATTATTAATCACATTAACGATGATTATAAAGTGTTGTTTTAGAAAGATCTGACACTTCATTACAAGACTGCTCCGATCTGTTGATTTTTCTCCCCAGTAAAAATTCAAACCTCAGTCCAATCAGTGCAAGCGAGTCCAGTGATGCAGACGTGATAACAGACTCACTGCAAGAGAACTCCCACATGTACACACAAGGACATCAAGAATCTGAATCGAGCTTCCAATATCCTGAGAGAAATGCCAATACCAATACCCTCTTGCTGAATCTGTACCTAAAGCTCAGTGCGTCTCACCACACTTAACAATAACATGTAAAGATGTATAAAGTGATAAATAACGACTCCCCTGCTCTGATGAACAGCAGACCTGGACACTGAGGGGTACTCACCTGTTCCAGGACTCAGGTTCTGAGTGGTAAACACCTTCAGCTCTCCACCAGTTTCTTTCAGGCCTTCTTCCTTTAGGGGAAGAAGAAAAAAAAAAGGAGGGTCAGTGAACAGTCACAACTAAACATCAGATTGGGTTAAGGGTCTAAAAAGGGTCCTAATCACAGCAATTTTTTGTCAGTCAAAAAGAGACGATGGACAAAGCCTACATTTATTTGCTAACCCGTGACCCAGTCCATGTTCTGACTAGCCACTATCCTAACCAGGTTCAAAAAAATGGCAGCTAACATAAGGAACAGAAGTCCCAACAGCCATATCCCATGCCACTTGGGACACTCTCCAAGATGGCCTCCACATACGATGCAGAGACCTTCCCTTAAGGGCGGTGGTGGTGGTGGCTCAAGTGGTTAAGGCTCTCGGTCGTTGACCAGAAGATCAGTGTTCAAGCCCCAGCACTGCCAAGTTGCCACTGTTGGGCCCTTGAGCAAGGCCCATAACCCTCTCTGCTCCAGGGGCACTGTATCACCCTGCGCACTGACGCCTAACCTCCAAGGATGGGATATGCAAAGATAGAATTTCACTGTACTGTAATGTATATGTGACAAAGGCTATTTCTTATTTCTTTCTTCCTTGTGGTCTTTGAGGGTCAGGCTGCTGTGTGCAAATGGCCAGAAAAAACTAGCTCTCTGATTTCTGTCTTTGATATCTGGGAAAGCACAGCTTGCTATTCAGTGGACACTGTCACAGAAATAGCTGGAGTATTCCAGCATAAAGACGGCTGGACACCTGAGGATTTCCCACG
>NC_080735.1:7841416-7878916 GCF_019097595.1 Hemibagrus wyckioides
CACACACACAGACAGGCAGAGACACACACACACACACACAGACAGGCAGAGACACACACACACACACAGACAGGCAGAGACACACACACACACACACAGAGACAGACAGGCAGAGACACACACACACACAGACAGGCAGAGACACACACACACACAGACAGGCAGAGACACACACACACACACAGACAGGCAGAGACACACACACACACACAGACAGGCAGAGACACACACACACACACAGACAGGCAGAGACACACACACACACACAGACAGGCAGAGACACACACACACAGACAGGCAGAGACACACACACAGACAGGCAGAGACACACACACAGACAGGCAGAGACACACACACACAGACAGGCAGAGACACACACACAGACAGGCAGAGACACACACACACAGACAGGCAGAGACACACACACACAGACAGGCAGAGACACACACACACACACACACACACACAGACAGGCAGAGACACACACACACACACACAGACAGGCAGAGACACACACACACACACACACACAGACAGGCAGAGACACACACACACACACACACACACAGACAGGCAGAGACACACACACACACACAGACAGGCAGAGACACACACACACACACACAGACAGGCAGAGACACACACACACACACAGACAGGCAGAGACACACACACACACACACACAGACAGGCAGAGACACACACACACACACACAGACAGGCAGAGACACACACACACACACACAGACAGGCAGAGACACACACACACACACACACAGACAGGCAGAGACACACACACACACACAGACAGGCAGAGACACACACACACACACACAGACAGGCAGAGACACACACACACACACACAGACAGGCAGAGACACACACACACACACACAGACAGGCAGAGACACACACACACAGACAGGCAGAGACACACACACACACACACACAGGCAGAGACACACACACACACAGACAGTGAGAGAGACACACACACACACACAGACAGTGAGAGAGACACACACACACACACAGACAGTGAGAGAGACACACACACACACAGACAGTGAGAGAGACACACACACACACAGACAGTGAGAGAGACACACACACACACAGACAGTGAGAGAGACACACACACACAGACAGTGAGAGAGACACACACACACAGACAGTGAGAGAGACACACACACACAGACAGTGAGAGAGACACACACACACAGACAGTGAGAGAGACACACACACACACAGACAGTGAGAGAGACACACACACACACAGACAGTGAGAGAGACACACACACACAGACAGTGAGAGAGACACACACACACACACACAGACAGTGAGAGAGACACACACACACACAGACAGTGAGAGAGACACACACAGACAGTGAGAGAGACACACACACACACAGACAGTGAGAGAGACACACACACAGACAGTGAGAGAGACACACACACACACAGACAGTGAGAGAGACACACACACACACACACAGACAGTGAGAGAGACACACACACACACAGACAGTGAGAGAGACACACACACACACACAGACAGTGAGAGAGACACACACACACACAGACAGTGAGAGACACACACACACAGACAGTGAGAGAGACACACACACACAGACAGTGAGAGAGACACACACACACAGACAGTGAGAGAGACACACACACACAGACACAGAGAGAGAGAGACATCAACTGTGAAACATCTTATATTTCCTGTTAGTTTTTAAAAAAAGCAAAACAACAAAAAAAAACCCACATTAGTGCTCCATTAGAGGTGATAAGACTTTTTCTAACACACTACACACTAGTGCACAGAGTGTAGGAGGTCATTTGGGACACAGCTCATGTCTTCCTGGGAGCTCCCTTTGTACACAGGTGCACTGAAGCTACACAACTGTGTGTTTCAGACTTCAACACAGAGGAAGCACATGTGGCTGGCTGTAGTGATGGACATGTGTCCACAAACTTCTGGCCATATAGCGGATCACTCGACTACTCTGTTTAACCCCTAGTTAACCCATGAACATGTTCACCGATGTGTCTATGTAATAATATAACAGCTACACAACGCTGTGTTACATATCAGTGATATCACAGGTATCAGTATATTTATTACTCTCTCTCGAAACAGCTCATGAAAAAGTTCAAATATAATTTTGTACTGAATTAAACAAATGTGCCACTGTTGTGTATTTTACTGTCATTTATTTATGCGTTTTGTTCTGTGACAATATATAGAGTCTGAGTATCATTAAATACACTATATTGACCAAAGTTTTGGGACACCCCTCCAAATCATTAAATTCAGGGGTTGGTCTCAGCCTCTTAGTTCCAGTAAAAAGAACTGTTAATGCTTCAGCATATCAAAACATTATGGACAATTTCATGCTCCCAACTTTGTGGGAACAGTTTGGGGATGACCTCTTCCTGTTCCAGCATGACTGCACACCAGTGACCAAAGCAAGGTCCATAAAGACATGGATGAGTGACTTTGGTGTGGAGGAACTTCACAGAGTCCTGACCTCAACCTGATAGAACACCTTTGGGATGAATTAGAGCAGAGACTGTGAGCCAGACCTTCTCATCCAACATCAGTGCCTGACCTCACAAATGCACTTCTAGAGGAATGGTCAAAAATTCCCATAAACACACTCCTAAACCTGGTAAAGCCGTCATAGCTGCAAAGGGCGGGCCAACTCCATATTACAGTCATTTGCATATAAGTCAGACGTCCCAGTTTTGGCCTGACTCGCAGTCTCCGCTCTAATTCATCCCAGAGGTGTTCTATCAGGTTGAGGTCAGGTCAGTCAAGTTCCTCCACATCAGATTCACACATCCATATCTTTATGGACCTTGCTTTGTGTACTGGTGTGCAGTCATGTTGGAACAGGAAGGGGTCATCTCCAAATTGACCAATGTCTGACCAATGAAAATGTCTTGGTATGTTGAAGCATTAAGAGTTCATTTCACTAACGAACTAAGGGGCAGAGACCAACCCCTGAATTCAATGATTTGGAGAAGTGTTCCAAAACCTTTGGCAAATATAGTGTATATATCCAGATCACCCAAAGCTGCACGGATCAAGCCCTCGAGCTCACTCGTGTTGTGTTCAAGTCACCTCTAAATTGCTGTGACATCTTGTTGTACAATAGAACTGGGAATAAATCTGACTTAAAGAGCAGAAATAATATTATGTAGATGTGAGGAGGAAGTATTTCGAGGCGTTTTAAGTATTTGATTTAAAAAAAAAAAAATCATATACATACAATGTAGAGCAAATTTCCTCATCTGGGTATTTATTTTGTTTATTTCTACTAAACTAACTACATCCTTGAGTCACTATCAATATTATTTTTTATTGAATGTTATTGACTAGGTTGACATCTATATGTAAAGAAACTTTTTGAGTCCGGGTGTAAAAGGACCCCGATATTTTGCTAATATGAGAAAGTCAACACACAAGAAAGCGCTTGCTTTTTAAAACAGATATGAACTACAATTCAGTAAAGTTGCTGTGAAGGAACGCTTCATTAATGCGGCAGAAAACAACCCAGTTTCACTTTAATGAAATCTAAATAAAACACTTTACAGAGAGTGAAGTCTTTAGCGATTCCACCTTTAAAACTAAGTCTTAATAAGCTGTGCTTAGCTAACTCAAAGGCCTGAGTTATGCTAAGTGGAGCTAGCAAGCTACCTTACTAGCTGGCTAACTATGATTAACGTTAGCTAGGTTAGTCCTGATAGCTGCTGCTGTGATGTACACAGGTCCGGGTGTTGTGTCTCTTACCTCAGCTATGTTTCCACACTTCGGGTCGTCATTATAAGTTTTGGCTTGATTTACTACTTTACAGTTCGTGAACAGCGGCCTCAGATGAAGTTTGGTGCAGGCTGTGGGTGTGGGTGAGGGTGAGGGTGAGGGTGGTGGTGTGAGACAGGCTAGCTAGCTCGCTATGGAGGTTAGCTAGCGGAGCCACTACAAGCCCAGCTATATTGTTGAGTTAGCCATCAAACTAATCTTGGCGGTGTCCTACAGTGCTATGTCGGGATTGGACACGCACGCTGTGACGTATCATGGCGTCCATCTCGCAGCCCCGCCCACAGGTCGTTTTCAGTTTTTGGCGCGCCGCTGAGGCTGATGAAGCGCGCGCACGCACGCACGGACACACACACACACACACACACACACACAGTTCTGTCTTTTTCTATCATTTTTATAACAGTAGCTGTGACAGTAGCGTCGTCTGTAATTCAGTTGCGTTTCTATAGCAACAACCACTCCTTCTACAGTATGTTATCGCTTCAGTGGTAACAGCTAGAGACTCCTTTTAATACTGTGTTGTCGTTTCTATAGCAACAGCCAGAGACTCCTTCTTATACTGTATGTTAACATTTCTATAGTTTATTTATTTATTTATTTTATTTATTGTATAGTGCTTTTTACAGTGGATATTGTCTCAAAGCAGCTTTACAGAAGTAGAGAATATATAGAGAATTTATAATATATATATATATATACTGTATATATTTTAAGCCTGAGGCAACAGTGGCAAGGCAAAAACTCTGAGATGATATGAGGAAGAAACCTTGAAAGGAACCAGGCTCAGAAAGGAACCTCATCCTCATTTGGGTGACACTGGACAGTAAATAATGTAACTGTAACTAAATAATGTCCTTTCTACAATAGCAACCAAGGGCTCATGAGGAACTAACAGGTCAGTGTAGTTTCTGAGTTCATTATAAGCACTAATTCCTATAATGAAAAATATAAAATAGTCACAACCAGAGACTAATTCTAATACTGTATGTTAAAGAGGGATTAGTGGCAGGGCCAGGTCTGTGTCTTAGAAGTCACAGAATTGAATCTACAATAAATTAGTAAATGTTATTGTGTGAGTGTCTGCATTTCTAACCAATGAGCAGTCAGTAAGGTCCTATCTGGCATTAAATACAAGTGAATACAAAAAAAAACTGGATAAATATAGTGTGTGTCAAATGAAAACTCAAGGAGAGAATCCAAAGCATGCCCATCTTCCCTAATGGGCTTAAAGTAAAAACAAACACAGAACTAAAATGGGACAGAGAAGTCTCAGAAAGCTGTGACTACTGACCACTGAGTCAGAGATGAAGCAAGAATACAATCACTTGGCCCACTACACACACACACACACATACACACACACATATCCTGGTCAGGGTCCTGGTGGATCTAGAGCTTATACAGATCAGTACATCAATTTATTGATCTGTTTTGTAGTGTTGTTCAAATGCTTAGTATAGTGTCTCCATGCTTGTGCTTGGTGTCCACAATTACCTGGGTTCTGTATATACTCACTTTTTACCACCATTTTCATGTCAAACCAATTTCTGAAACTTTCTTGAAGCACCTTTCAGATTTTAGTAAATCACCCAGTGTTCTGGGGGTCAGAGTCTATCAACATGACTCCAATAGTTTTGCAAAAACATTCTAGATCCTGTACATTGTAAGAGTGTCTCCTGTCCTAAGCCTGTTGCAGTTCACCTCACAGATCTTTAGCTGGATTCAGATCTGGAAAGGTTTGGTGTAGTGCAGGTGTAGTTTCATTTCCAACCACGTAGAAGCCATACCTGATTCTAGTGAATGCTAAGATCAGCTCAAACAGGTGAAATCAATTGTGACTGAAGAAAAGCAGCCTTTGAAAATGATGTTGCCATCACCATGCTGCACTGTGGGGATGGTGGTATATGCTTTTTTTTTTGCACCAAACATACCTCCATTTGGGATTGGGTCTCATCAGACCATTCCCCATGTTATCACATGGTTTGGGGGGATTTAGTTAAGATTAGATGTTTGTTTTTTGTGAGAAAGGCTTTCTTTCTAGCCACACTGCTCTATATCTCAGACATGTGAAGAATGAGAGATAATCAGTACTGGTCAGATTTTTCTTTCAGCTCCTTTAATGTTGCTGTAGGTCTCATGGCAGCCTAAGTTTTTGTCTTGACCAAGGGGAGGAAGATCCTGTTCCTGGTGACGTCTCTGTGGTGCTTCGTTTTTTTCTCCATTTGTTGATGATGATGATGGTACGTTCTAATGTTTTGGAAATTCTTTTATCGGAGATACGGAAATGCCATGCACACTTCTCTTCTGAGATCTTTCCAGACCACGGCTTCAGCAGTCAGATGAAACCAAGATGATGTGAAGAAACAGATAATCTTTATTTTGGGTTTGATCAGAATTATCACTTTTGAACATGAGATTAAATGTGAGTGGTTCATTCTGAACACAGCCACATCCTTAATTCTAAAAGATTTTGCAAACTTATGCAAGCAGGTTATTGTAACTTTGTTTATTTTGTACATATTTTATCAAATATCATTTTTTTCCCCTTTGTTTAAATTTTTTAACATCACAAAAACCTTTTATTTTAACAGGGGTGTGTAAACTTTCTTATATCCACTGTAGATATAGATATTTGGCAGCAAAAAACAAAACAAAACAAAAAAACAGGAGTGCAGAAGTCATAAATCATAATTCCTTTTAATATGACACAATCTCATATTTATGTACTCTTTACATCAGCCATTTCTACTAATTACAGCGCATAGTTTAACAAGACAACATGGCCACCTCCTTCATCTGATTAGTGTCAACCCTGGCCTTCACATCACCTACAGACTCCCAAAAAAATCATTTATTGGATGCTCATGAACAGTACACATTGCCACATCGAACAGTGGTCACTTCAGAAATAATAAACATGACAGCGCTGGAATGTGTTTGCTGTTTTTTTTTTTTTTTCCTGCTCTAATGTGACTTCAGCCCAGAACGCCACTGACCTTTATAACAGTCAATAAGAATGTGCAAATGTATACACATGCAAAAATCTGTTGAGATTTCAAAGGCTGGTGCAACTAGACAAACTGGTATGTACGTCGCCCACTGGAGTTATTTGGTACATCTGTTGACATCAGCTGACGTCAAGGCACTTCCTTATACGAGCAGAACGGCTTTCAGCTTGCAAAACTACAGGGATAAATACAGTTTAAATAGATGCAATAAAGAGCTGGAAACACAGTAAGTCGCAACTATAAATAGATTCAAGTCTCATCTCAACTTATTGTGCGATTTCTTTTCATTATTGTCTAATTATGCTCCGTGAATAAGGCTTTCGAAATACGCTTATACACTGGTCCTCATTAGAAACGTGGGCCGTGGCAGTCTCTTTGTCTCGGGGGCGGGGGGGCTTGGGACACAAAAATGATCCAATTTTGCGTCAAAGCCGAAAGGTGCCTTGGCTTACAACCCTTACAGTACAACAATCTCCCATATGAGTAAAGAGCGAGCCTCGTCATGTCGAGTATGGGTCAGGTGGACGGTTTCTTCTCGACCCGAGGGATGCATTTGAGAGTCGCAGCTCTCCATAGCACAGGTGCTAGCAGCAGACTTAATGTTGTGACGCTCAGTACGAGAAGATACACCTGAAAAAGAAGAAGAAAAATGGAAAGACGGTTTTAAAGGAGGTTCAGAAATCATCATAAAATTAGTAAGCATGGCATTAAAGGGGATGTGGGAGCTTTGTGGTTAAGGCGTTGGACTACAGGTTGATCAAAAGGTTGCGAGTTTAAATCACAGGTCCACCAAGCTGCTGCTGGGCCTCTGAGCAAGCCCTTAACCCTCAATTGATCTAAAAAATGAGATAATTTGCAAGTTGCTCTGGATAAGGGTGTCTGCCAAATGCTTGTAATTAAATCACTAAGCCAATCTATGCTTCTTCCTTAGGCAAGTCGAACTGCAATTTCTTTCTTCCACTTTTTTTTTGGCACACTGAAGTGAAAAAAACCCTGTTGAGACTGTGAGCTTGAAAGCTGATATTGTGGTCAAGGAAGCAAGATGAGCTGTCTGGGTGTGAGGAATGACTGTCCTCTCTCTTCCCCGTCAATCACAGTGTCTCTAGACAAATCACAGACATCTAGGAGTTCACGTATGTGGAAGAGGAGTGTGTTACTCTGTCCTGTGAAACAGCATGAGCAGCAGTTTGTAAAGAGGGATTCTGCTGGCTACATGTGTCTCAGAGGAAACATATGTTAATATAAATCACCCTCAAATGACAGAGGAGAGCAGGCTGGTGGGTGGAAACTAGCAGGTGAACAAATCTAAACAATGTTGGGTTTCATATAACCTGCCACTCATTAATATGAGTTAAAGTTACAATCCTATAGCATTAAAATGGTGGTTCACCTCTCTTGAGATGATCCCGGCCCGGCGAGCTCGGCTGCCCAGGACAAAGGAGAACTCGCTGACTTGCGCCAGTCCGGCTGATACAATCCAGCGGATGTGTCGGGAGCCCAGGGGAAGGATTGCAGTCAGCACCAGCACTGCCATGACGAACTTAGCAGGAAAATGTGGAATGAGAGAAAAAAATCTTTCAGACACGGCTCGGAAGGTGAGAGGTAGTATAAAACCATCATACTGGAAAAAACATCAAACTGACTGAAATAAGAGGTAGGTGTTGGTTCTATGTGATTTACATTAATACTATTTTAATCGATCACACACTCTACATCATTCAATCTAGTCATTAGAAACATGTTTAAATTTAATATAAGCAATGAAATCATCAGTCGAGAAACATTTTTATAAAAACTGTACGTATAACTGTATATTTGTTCATAAATCTGACATATTAAAGCATGTTCATTGTTTTTCAGTGCATGAGTGTTGCACAAATGTGTTGGTTATTACCTTCATGATCACCACTGACAGGGTCAAAACCAGTAGGATGGTTAATTCGTACAGAACAAACGTCGGGAAGACATGCAGCCCTGTATGAAACGATACGATATTGTCGATATAATGGACGATATTGTGTTTGACAGATTCTGAGTTCACATGGTTTTGTCCCAGAGGAAGTGAGGAAAAGACTGTATAAAACTGTTATAACAAGAGATAATGGGAGGTAACTATAAACAAATAAAAAGTACTAGAATCAACCAATAAGCAGAAGGTGAAATACACTATATTGCCAAAAGTATTCGCTCACCTGCCTTGACTCGCATATGAACTTTAGTGACATCCCATTCCTAATCCATAGGGTTCAATATGACGTCGGTCCACCCTTTGCAGCTATAACAGCTTCAACTCTTCTGGGAAGGCTGTCCACAAGGTTTAGGAGTGTGTTTATGGGAATTTTTGACCATTCTTCCAGAAGTGCATTTGTGAGGTCACACACTGATGTTGGACGAGAAGGCCTGGCTCTCAGTCTCCGCTCTAATTCATCCCAAAGGTGTTCTATCGGGTTGAGGTCAGGACTCTGTGCAGGCCAGTCAAGTTCATCCACACCAGACTCTGTCATCCATGTCTTTATGGACCTTGCTTTGTGCACTGGTGCACAGTCATGTTGGAAGAGGAAGGGGCCAGCTCCAAACTGTTCCCACAAAGTTGGGAGCATGGAATTGTCCAAAATGTCTTGGTATGCTGAAGCATTCAGAGTTCCTTTCACTGGAACTAAGGGGCCAAGCCCAGCTCCTGAAAAACAATCCCACACCATAATCCCCCCTCCACCAAACTTTACAATTGGCACAATGCAGTCAGACAAGTACCGTTCTCCTGGCAACCGCCAAACCCAGACTCGTCCATCAGATTGCCAGATGGAGAAGCGCGATTTGTCACTCCAGAGAACGCGTCTCCACTGCTCTAGAGTCCAGTGGCGGCGGGCTTTACACCACTGCATCCGACGCTTTGCATTGCACTTGGTGATGTATGGCTTGGATGCAGCTGCTCGGCCATGGAAACCCATTATATGAAGCTCTCTGCGCACTGTTCTTGAGATAATCTGAAGGCCACATGAAGTTTGGAGGTCTGTAGCGATTGACTCTGCAGAAAGTTGGCGACCTCTTCGCACTATGCGCCTCAGCATCCGCTGACCCCGCTCCGTCAGTTTACGTGGCCTACCACTTCGTGGCTGAGTTGCTGTCGTTCCCAAACACTTCCACGTTCTTATAATACAGCTGACAGTTGACTGTGGAATATTTAGGAGCGAGGAAATTTCACGACTGGATTTGTTGCACAGGTGGCATCCTATCACAGTTCCACGCTGGAATTCACTGAGCTCCTGAGAGCGACCCATTCTTTCACAAATGTTTGTAAAAACAGTCTGCATGCCTAGGTGCTTGATTTTATACACCTGTGGCCATGGAAGTGATTGGAACACCTGATTCTGATTATTTGGATGGGTGAGCGAATAGTTCTGGCAATATAGTATATCAATCCACTCACCTATAGATGCAAAGAAAATAATCGCCAGGAAGTCTCTGATCGGCTCAATGCAGGTCACGACCTCGCTGGTGATCATGTGACCCTGTGAGGAGATGAGTGCTCCTGCAAGGAAACAGCCAAGCTCCATGGAAACTTCCAGAAAATCTGTTACCTAAAAAGTGTTGATTTGTTATGTTTTCATAGTTCAAGCTACGTGAGGTAAAGTACATCAGTTCAACAGTGACATAAATACGAGCAGAATCTGGCTGATGGCAAATAAAAGGATCATCAGAGAGTATCAGTGGATTCAGGATTCGGTTCAGTGTGGGGTAAAGCCACATAAACTCTGGGTTACATAAACACTATCGGGGAAGTGATGGCTCAAGTGGTGCAATTGGTAGCTCGAGTGGTGTACTTGGTGGCTCGAGTGGTGCAATGATGGTTCGAGTGGTGCAAGTGGTGGCTCGAGTGGTGCAATTGGTAGCTCGAGTGGTGTACTTGGTGGCTCGAGTGGTGCAAGTGGTGGCTCGAGTGGTGCAAGTGGTGGCTCGAGTGGTGCAAGTGGTGGCTCGAGTGGTGCAAGTGGTGGCTCGAGTGGTGCAAGTGGTGGCTCGAGTAGGGCAATTGGTGGCTAAAGTGGGGCAATCGATGGCTCAAGTGGGGCAACTGGTGGCTTAAGTGGTTAAGGCTCTGGGTTGTTGATTGGAAGATGGTACTATGTGCAAGCTAGGGCTCTAGTTGAAATCCCAGCACCACCAAGCTGCCACTGCTGGACCATTGAACAAGACCCTTAACCCTTATTCAAGGGGCACTGTTTTTATGGCTGACCCTGCACTCTGACCCCAACTTCCAAAGCTGGGATATGTGAAGAAAGAATTTCCCTGTGCTGTAATGAATCTGTGAGCAATTTAAAGGCTTCATCTTCTAAATTAATATATTAGGATGTCAGGACATATTTTGTACTCTGTAATCTAATGTCTATGTCTATTGGTTCATATTAACCAGTGGTTTTCTTTACAGCACACAACATCAGCACAGCCACATCCATTTCTCAGACTAATGACAAACACTCACTGTGAGCATTAGGAATACAAAGGCTGCAGTCCCCAGCACAAGGATCTCTTTGTTCCCTTTACTCTCAGCGTGGAGCTTTCTGTAGAACGGACCAATCAGATGAGACCTGAGGAGCCAGCAGATCAGCAGCACCACGGCGAAGGAGACGATGATCTGAGCCAACAGCACCAGTACACGCAATCCTCCAATCAGAGCGCTGCAACAGAGCACGAGCGACCGATTAATCAAGTTATTCAATTTAAAAAAGAGTGATAAATTAGGCTTTTTAAATAAATTATTATTATTATTATTTATGCCATAAGAACAGATGTTTGCTGCAGTAAGACTTATTCTGTATTTTCTGAACTCTTGCTTTCACCCACAGCAGGCTGAGTTGTTCACGCTCCTGGAAACAATTTCCTAAACACTGCAATTAACGGCCAGAGCTGACATTCACTGCCCACATCTCAGAGCCCACATGACCAAGTGTAACAGCTGCTGCAGCCCACAGACTACTGCACACCAAATAAAGTGTTAAACAAGCACTTACAGCTTTACAGTGCAAAACTAAAGTGGCTTCACAAAGACCTCACACTTCTTAAGACTGCTTATTAGCCTGAATAAGTGAATTTTGAAAGACCTTGTACTCCTGTGTGTGTGAGAGAGAGAAAGATAGATAGATAGATCGATAGATAGATAGATCGATAGATTGAGAGAGAGAGAGAGAGAGAGAGAGAGAGAGAGAGAGAGAGAGAGAGACAGACAGAAAGAGGGATGGGGAGAGAGTGCGAGAGAGCGAGAGAGAGGCAGACAGAAACACAGAGAGGGATGTTGAGAGAGAGAGAGACAGAGAAGGAGATGGAAAACGAGTGATGCAGACAGACTAAGAGAGAGAGAGAAAGAAAGAGAGAGAGAGAGGGAGCAACATAGTGTTACATAACTATTCACAATACGACTCAGGGACACTATCACATCAAGGTTATTGGAAATCTGTGTACCATAACCAAACTCACGTTATCCTAATCCATTCAGCCTGACAGATACTGTCCAAAAAATGTCCAATGCCCCCCGAGTCACAGTCAGAAAAATCTTTAAATATCGTCCATCTTTTCACTTTTGGGAGCAATCCGATTTTAAAATCCTAAAAATATGAGTTATTGCGAAAGGGAAGCATTTATGTTCAGGAAGGTCTGCAGATCTGATATGCATTTTATATTGTATACAGGTGGAAAAGGGAAGAAAGTATATTGGAAAACATTGAGTATGTATATGAATGCAGATTGGTGTTAGAACACTGTGGGTATGATGAATAAAGTGGAGCTGTGTGTGTGCTCTACAAAAAATGTTCAGTAGAGGTGGTATGTGTAGAGGAGACAAGTCCAGAAAAGTCTGGGTTCTAACTATTACGTGTTGTATCTCTCTCTCAACATCTGTGTCTGTCTGTCTGCCTGTCTGTCTCTCTCTCAACATCCCTCTCTGTGTCTGCCTGTCTGTCCGTCTCTCTCTCTCTCAACATCCCTCTCTGTGTCTGCCTGTCTGTCTCTCTCTCTCTCAACATCCCTCTCTGTCTGTCTCTCTCTCTGAGAGTGAGTCTGTCTGCATCACTTTTTTTTCCATCCCCCTCTCTGTCTGTATCTATCTCTCTCAACATCCCTCTCTGTGTCTGTCTGTCTGTCTGTCTGTCTGTCTCTCTCTCAACATCCCTCTCTGTTTGTTTGTCTGTCTGTCTCTCTCTGAAAAGTTCGCTCCCTAAAAAAAATCTCACAAAAACTAGGAAGCGTCAATGCTTACTTTGTGTAAGCGTACTTTTCTGTTACTGGAAATGACGTCATATTTTCTGAAGCATCTCAGCTCGAAATAAATGCTGGACAAACCATGTGGGCTGAACTGGTGTGTGTGTGTGTGTGAGAGAGTGTGTGTGTGTGTGTGTGTGTGTGTACTGTGTAAACTGAATTAAACCAAGCTGTTGCCAAGCTTATGATATAAGCCAATAAAAAATAAAACCGCTCACCCATCACCCCTCAGTCCATCAATTTCTTGTCACAGTAGCAAAAAAAACTGACCTATATGACCCCTTCATCAATAAATCCAGCAGCACATTCAAACCAAATATGTGTTGGGTCTAGAGACTAGAGACCAGGAGCTTTACAGTCATTTTCCACTGATATCCCTGTTGAATTAGGTTCATTTTCCATTCCATTTTCATTTTTTTGTTTCTTCAGAACAGTGTTCACAGATTTCAGTACTGTACAGACACCATGTGGTTAAGGAAGATCTGAAAGATCACCATGCATGAGGGATGTTTATTTACCTGTCATTCCCTCCACTTCCTGCCTGGATAAGAGTTGGCATGATCGCGATGAAAAGGCTCAACTGAACATCCTGCATCACCAGCATACCCAGTAAAACACTGCTATAATCCAGTTCACCTGCACACAAACACAACACACATACACTCACAAAGGCCTTTTTAAATACACAAGAACCTGTCTTATTTCTCCTTCTGTTTCCTTCACACAGTCCTGTACCTTCCTTATCCCCTCTGGACCCGCCAGAAAGGAAGCGTGACACGAGAGGAGTGCTGGACAGAGACAGACAGCTGGAAATGAAGACAGTCTGAATTGGGTGGAGTCTGAAGACCTTTCCCCAAAGAAGCCCCGCCCCCACCATCAGGAGGCTGAGGTAGCTGGAGCCCTGGACAGAGATCTTCCATACCTACATTAGAAAAGAACGGAGGAGAGAATTCAGTAAAATCCTGACTGATAAATCTCAATGTTTATCACCACATTATTTAACACACACACACACACTCGTATACTGTCACAGAATGGAAAAGAAATGTTATTATTATTTTCACAATTTTACAGTCATTACTGAAATTACCTTTTAGTTATCAACGTGAAAGAGCAAGACAGTGTGAAAGAAATTCAGTTACCAAATACTGTACGTAACTAAGTATAATTAAATACACAACATTTCTGTTAAATACACAACATTTATATTAAATACACATTTCTGTTAAATACACACTTCATCCAAATACATAAAGATTTCCACTAAATATGCAAAATGTCAAATTAATACTCAACCAAACACAAAACAACAAAATACACGGTTCAGCTAAAGATGCACATTACTAAATGTCCAGCTAAGTACACAAATAAACTGAATATTGAACATTTCCTAAGCAACATTTCCCCTTAACTACACAACATTGCAACTAAATATTCCAAATGACAAATAGTCAACTAAACACACAAAATGTCAACTAAGCATTCATCTAAATACACATTTCAGCTAAACACACGGCTAAGCTAAAGACACAACATTACTATACGTCCAACTAAATACACAAAAACAACTGAATATTCTACAGTTCCACTATGTAACATACAACACTTCTTCTAAACACTAATCATTTCATCTAAATTTCACATTTCACCTTAACTACACAACATGCACTCTATATTGCCAAAAGTTTTTGGACATCTGCCATGCGCATGAACTTTAATGACATCCCATTCTTAATCTGTATTTTTTATATTTTATTTATATATATTTATATATATATATTTATATATATATATATATATATATATATATTTATATATATATATATATATATATATATATATATATATATATATATATAGAGAGAGAGAGAGAGAGAGAGAGAGAGAGAGAGAGAGAGAGAGAGAGAGAGAGAGAGAGAGAGAGAGAGAGAGAGAGAGTTGTCCCGCCTTTTGCAGCTATAACGGCTTCAACTCTTCTGGGAAAGCTTTCCACATGGTCTAGGAGTGTGTTTATGGGAATTTCTGACCACTCCTCTAAAAGATCATTTGTGAGGTCAGGCACTGATGCTGGACGAGAAGGTCTGGCTCGCAGTCTCCGCTCTAATTCATCCCAAAGGTGTTCTATCAGGTTGAGGTCAGGACTCTGTGCAGGCCAGTCAAGTTCCTCCACACCAAACTCACTCATCCATGTCTTTATGTGTACTGGTGTACAGTCATGTTGGAACAGGAAGGGGTCTTCCCCAAACTGTTCCCACAAAGCATAAAATTGTCCAAAATGTCTTGGTATGCTGAAGCATTAAGAGTTCCTTTCATTGGATCTAAGGGGCCAAGCCCAACCCCTGAAAAACACCACCACACCATAACCCCGCCCTCCACTAAACCTTACACTTGGCACAATGCAGGCAGGCAAGTACCGTTCTCCTAGCAACCGCCAAACCCAGACTTGTCCATCAGATTGCCAGACAGAGAAGCATGACTGGTCACTTCAGAGAACACGTTTACACCACTGCATCCGACGCTTTGCATTGCACTTGGTGATGTAAGGCCTAGATGCAGCTGCTCAGCCATGAAAACCCATTCCATGAAGCTCTCTACACACTGATCTTGAGCTAATCTGAAGGCCACCCGAAGTTTGGAGGTCTGTAGCTACTGACTCTGCAGAAAGGCGGCTAGTTCAGAGCACTGTGCGCCTCAGCATGCGCTGACCCCGAGCTGCGGCCTAACACTTCGTGACTGAGTTACTGTTGTTCCCAATTGCTTCCACTTTGTTATAATACCATTAACAGCTGACTGTGGAATATTTAGTAGTGAGGAAATTTCACGAATGGACTTATCGCAACCTATCATGGTACCATGCTTGAATTCACTGAGCTCCTGAGAGCAACCCATTCTTTCACAAATGTTTGTAGAAGCAGTCTGCATGCCTAAGTGCTTGATTTTATACCTTACACTGTGGCCATGGAAGTGACTGGAACACCTGAATTCAATGATTTGGAGGGGTGTCCCAAAACCTTTGCAAACTTGTGCAACCTTTTATTCTAAACACATGTCAAGGGCATGAAGAAGAAGCACTGTGGCTGTTGTGACGTGTGACGAGAGACAAAGCAAAATAAGTTCAGAGAAGAACAGACTAGTGAAAGCTGCACAGTTTAATCTTGCACATAACACGAGCACATACACAGTGACCTCTAGAAATATTGGCACCCTATAGGGAATTATATAGGAAAAGACCAGCATGGGTAATTAGTAATATTTTGAGCTCATGTTTATTAGGACATATATAATTCTATTTAAACAAAAGAAATGATCAAAAAAAAAACCCCACAATGGTTCCAAAATGACCAGGGTCCTAACAATGAATACTTTTGTAGAATACTTTGTGTAGAAGAGAGGAGCAGCACTGAGCGAGTTAGAAACACTTCGAGTGCTCGTGCTCCACTCCTCCAAGCTTAATAATTTACATTCCTTTAAACTGTTATGATTGTGCAGTTTGTGGACTACATTCTTCAATTCATTCCACAAATATTCAGTAGGGATCATGTCTCGAGCATCCAAACAACCCAAAGTTGTGTTGACGTGATGATATGAGCCAGTCAGCACATGCTCTCTCTCATTCCACACTTTCCAGGTAGCCTAGATGTTTAACGTCCTTTTATTTTATTTTATTTTTTTGCAAAAAAGTGAATTTTGCAAACTGGCTTTAAATAATATTAAATTTTTGTGTTGGAAAATGTGAATTTAAAAATGCACTGGAATAAAACCACCAAGGAGGAAGAAAAACTTCCATTCACAGAAATATATATTCCTTCAAAACTTCTATTTAAACATAAAAATTCTTTAATAAAATAAAATAAAAGATAAAATAAATAAATAAAACAAACCATGGTTTAAAATGATCAGCCACTTAATAATAAATATTTATTTAATGATTAGTATTATTTAACTATTATTAACATTTTTTGTTAATGCCCAGAAAAGAGTATGTCAGCTGAGTGAAACACAGAAGAGTAAATGCTATAAATTCGCTTGCTTCCACACATTTCCAGCGCAAGACGTGATCCTTTGGGAATCTCGCATCAAGCTTTCAAAGCATCCGCAATTCTCATTAAACCAGGTTTAGTTGAAATGTTCCATATTTACTTTACATTAAAAAAATAAATAAATCAAAAAATCTACAGTATATTTCTATGAATAGATGAATAAATGCTAGGAATTCAGTGCTGTTTACATTTTAATCAGAATTCAAAGCTTTTAATAGTCAAATATTTATCTCTATTATTTATTTAAATATTAATTAATTATTAAATATTTCTAGTAATGTGTGTCTCTTTTTTGCTTCTACACATTTTCACGTGATCCCGCGTGAATCTCGGACATCAAGCTTTCACGCCATCAGTCGTTTTCATTACACCGGGTTTATATTTAAAACGTTGGTCCAGTATTCTTGTGTTGAGCTTGTGTGTGTGACACATCAGGACATGGATATTTATTTTTACCTTGTGCAATCGCTCAGGAGAGAACTCAAGGCCAACTACGAAGAGTGTGAAGAACACACCCAGCTCCCCCAGCGTCTCTACCTGAACCATGGACTAGAGACAGAAACGGAGAGAATGAGGGTTTATACTGTACAAACACTAAGGGGTGGGGGTTGAATTCAACAAACAGTGAGTATAAACAGGAATAATGCTCTGAAAATATGACTGCATGCAAATTACCTTAATGCTGTTAAGCCCTGAGGGACCAAGAAGTATCCCGCAAACTATGTAGCCAAACATAGGAGGCAGTCCAACCAGTGTGCACAGCCAGCCGCAGGGCAGGGACAGCATTACCACTGACACCACGTCCTGTGGAAACAAAGTGTATTGTTCTGAGCAAGACATAAAAATCTCCATAAGCCACAGGGACATCTTTTTTTCCCAAATAATAAACCATAAGGAAATATTTGCAAGAACATTTAATCATTTGGCAAACAGACTTATTCATACACCAGGATACACCGTGCTGTTCAACAGAAGCCAACACTGGTTCCTGTGAAGATATTCACCGACCAGGCATAGTGAAAAACACTGATTGTCTGATTATTAGCTATAGTGCCACCTGTTAGTGGGTGGGATATATCAGGCAGCAAGTGAACATTTTGTCCAAAAAAGTTGATGTGTTAGAAGCAGGAAAAATGGACAAGTGTAAGGATGAGTGAGTTTGAAGAAGGGCCAAATTGTGATGGACAGACCACTGGATCAGAGCGTCTCCAAAACTGCAGCTCTTGCGGGGTGTTCCCGGTCTGCAGTGGTCAGCATCTATCAAAAGTCGTCCAAGGATTTTGATTTGATTGATTTTTTAATGCCATGTTAGCTTCAATGGCTATATTATGGCAAAAGTTTGAATGTAGTTAAAACATAGGGTGATATTCAATAGATAGGGCTACAGTGATGTGCAAGATGGCAAGAAGAGTTTTTTGAGGTTTATGCTTGTTAAGACGTTCAGAATCTTGTACGGTGGAGCTGTCTTGAAGATATTTCCTAAAGTGTCTTCTGAATAAAATTTCTGCCTTATAGAGCTCAGGGCAGGGCAGTGGAGTAGAATGTGTATTATTGATGTAGGTATTTTGCAGGCTTGACATAGTGGTGGTTCTTCCCCTTTTAGCAGGTGGCCATGGGTGAGTCTCGTGTGGCCAATGCGGCACCTTGTGTACACTGTTTGGTCAAGTCTACTTGAAGGATTGGTCTCCTGTGGATAGTAGGGTTAATTTCGTGTAATTTGTTGTGGGGGTAGTTGTCCCATTCCGCTCGCCACTTATTTGTGGTGTAAGAATTCAGTATAGGTCTTAGATCTGATGTAGGGATTTGGCATCTGGTTAGTTCTTCATTAAGAGCTCTGTTCGCAGAGTTGTCTGCTTGTTCATTTCCAGAAATGCCCATGTGACCTGGGATGCCGCAAAACATGGTGTCCAGATTCTGGCCCCTTAAAAGGTTTAGTTTATCCAAGATGCTGACAATGATGGGATGATCTGTCTTTATGGATTCCAGTGCCAGGAGGTATGATCTGGAGTCGGTGAGGATAAGTGAGTGTTTTGGTTTAGTATTTTCTATGTATTCCAGCTCTAGGAGAAGAGCACGGGCTTCAGCTGTAAAGATTGAGCACGATCCTGGGATGCGGAGGCCTTGCTGGTGTCGTCCTGCTACTATTACTGCTGAGACACCCCTGTTTGCTTTTGACCCATCTGTATAAATAAAGGTATGGAGAGGGAATCTGTACTTTAGGTTTAAGAATTGTTCTTGGTATTCAATTGGATGGGTTTGTGACTTTTGTCTGTGTGGTCCAAGGAAGGAACAGTGGAGAACCAGAGTCAGGGTCATTAGCGGCCAAGGCTCATTGATGCACGGGAGCGAAGGCTGGTCCGTGTGATCCGATCCAACAGACCAGCTACTCTTGCTCAAATTGCTGAAGAAGTTAATGCTGGTTCTGATAGAAAGGTGTCAGAATACACAGTGCAGGACGGGTCAGGGCTGTTTAAGCAGCAAAAGGGGCAGTAACACAATATTAGGCAGGTGGTCATAATGTTATTCCTGATCGGTGTTTGACATATTCTTATGTATATCAGGAACAAACACAATTTTGGTCATGATGTTATAGGAAACTAATCAATAATAGGGTGGAGTGATTACAGGTTACATTTATCACCCCAAGGTTGAACATCCTGTTTCTGTATATTCCTCATTTACCACAGAACATTTGTCAAGGATTAAGTTCATCATCAATTAAGTTTATAATTATGGAATGTATTCTATTGCCACTTACAGTCCCCTCCAAAAGTATTGGAACAACAAGCTCCCGGAAAACCTATGGGTCTGAGCTCGGCAGGTGGATATGAGACGACAGATCAGAATTTCAGCTTCCATTTGCTGATAGATCTGTTAAACAACTTAGAACATGGCACCCAATTTCTGTGTATGCAAAATTATTGGAACAACCACTGCTTTGCTAGGCTTTTAACGCAGCTATTTTTCAGTTTCTCGTTTGTTTTGTTGGGTGGTCTCCATTCAGTCTCCTCTTCAGGAGGTCAAATGCTGCTCTGTTGGGTCCAGGTCTGGTGATTGACTCGGACAGTATTAAACCTTCTGATTATTTCCCCTGATGAAGTATTTTCCGTGGTTTGCGTTGCTGTCTTGGTGCATGATAGAGATGTATTTCTCAGTAAACTGGCAGTACAGAATGCTTCTGTAGACTTCTGAATTCATTTTGCTGCCACCATCATCATCAATAAACAGTAGTGAGAATGTTCCAGAAGCAGCCACGCAAGTCGAATAGCTTGCTTTTTGCCCCGCAGACAGAAAGACGAGTAGATCAGACATCAAGAGTTATATATTATTTAAACAACCAACATAACAGGATAACACCTGAGCAACAAGAATCTTCTATCAGTCACATGCTCCATTATGTTTGATCACTTGGGTGGATTCAAACAAAAGGTGCCATGTTGTTTAACACGTTGTTTAACACGTTGTTTAACACGTCTAGATAATAATTCTATTGTCTCATATTCATCATATTTATACTTCATTAAAAAAAGGTCTCACCTTTTCAATTTTTCAGTCCTTTTAGACAGGACTGTATAATACATTTTTCTTTGCTAAATAATTTACATATTTTTAAATTTGGTTCATTTTTAGTCTTAGATACGTACTCTAAGCAGTTTTTAATAGAAATAATAACATACAAGAAACAGTAAAATGAATGTTACAGTACAAACAATACTGCTGTCAGATCTGCTGTTATGAAAAATTAATCAGCAAAATGCCTCTGCTCTCTTCCCTGTCAATCATATAAACATTGGCCTCTCATGCTTGATTGTGAGCTGGTGTATGTGGAAGAAGGCAGATATTCAGATCCTCCGAGTGTTCAGCTTGCCTGAGACGTAGAATGAAGATCAGTTTAAGGAGCCATGTCTGAGAGGAAGCACATATGAGCCCTCAGTCTCTCCGTTTGGTGCCATGTGATAGATGACTAGTGGGCAGGAATTAGTGAGGTCATAGTGACAGGCCAGGTGCTCTGACTGAAGAGCTGAGTTAGGCTGAGCACTAACCTTGATGAAGTGGTGGTCAGCACGTGGAATGGTAGAATCCCGGGGTTTGGTCAGTACATACTGGTTGTTCTGTGAATCAATGAGCATGCTCAATCCCAGGTCACCTTCTGCTACTTGCCACGACAAATTCTTCCTCTTGTTGTCCTCTTCATCTTCCTCCACCCTCAGGACTGCCTCCACGTTGACCCCCTTCATCTGATAGACAGAATAATTGAAGACGGAAAGGCAAACAGAAAGACCCAAGCAAAGAAAATTATTTTATATGATGAAAGTATTTATTTTATATAACAAAAGTATTTATATGAGCGATATTCTATAGAAGACGGTCTGACACCTGACCTGCTTGTTGTTGTCAAAGACGTGATCCTCGATCTCCTCTTCCAGGCGGTCGGCAGCTTTCCTGACGTCCTCAAGAATCTCGTCCAGCATGGACAGGGTCTTATTTCGTGCCTGAGCCACCTTCAGTGCCTCCTGCTGGTGTTTCTCAGCTGCCACCAGCTCCACATACTCCTGCTCTTCCTGTCCAGAAAGACATTAATCACATGAGGCCCAGTTCTCGCTCGAGTCTAGTTCTTGTCACATTTCATGACTTACTCATAAGAGGTCTAGATCTACATAGATGTTTCGGTAAAGCTGGTTCGTAACGATGCCTGTTGTTAACAAATAAAATTTATTTCAATTGAACTTCAGTGCTGGAATGTTATACTTGGTGCTGGTGGTTCAAGCAAAGCATTTAACACTGTTGACTAAAGCAAACCGTTTCCCCCTCGTAACACACAGTAGGTGATGTTCTCTCTAGACACATTGTGTGCTGTCCTTCACTGATTAGAATAGATCTTCTCAATGCAAAAATAGCTCCAGCACCTCAGGAAAACACCATGGCTTCTTGGTGCTGCTATGGAAACAGGATTATATCAGTCCTGCCCATTACAACCACATTACAGGGCCATAAGCTAATAACAAAAGAATAAATTGCCTTCTTCTGATTCTCCTTCACCTCAGCAATCACTTCCTCCTCCATTAAAACTACACTGATTTGTGATCTGCCTTTTAAGGAGAAAGGAACGATAAGCAGTATTGCTCTGGCTGGAGGTGGAGCTAATTTCAGGGTCAGAAAAATATTTTAAAAAGACACCAGAAAGTAAAACTGTAGCGATGTGAAATCACAGACATCCAAGTTATCTTTGAAATAATGCTAAACTTTGCAAATTGCCGCTTTAATACAAAGTCAAACAGGTTTAGGAAGAAACTAAAGACACATTCAAGACCTAAAAGCCTTTTCTCTCAATAACTCAGGTCTTAAATCAAGATTTTGATTTGATTTGGCCTCACCTTAATGGCGGCCTCCCTGAGGGCTTCAAGCCTCTGGCGGCTGCTTTCCTTCATGTTCGCCACGTCACCGAAGTCACCTTTCAGCACACGTTGAAGACCGAGCACAGCCTCAAACAGGGAACGCTCGCTCTCATTCAGCTCCTTCTGGAACACCTCCAGCGTGTGCACCTGGAAGAGTCGCTCAGCATCCGAGAGCGTCTGGTCACGCAGCGCCGCTGCAGCTGCTGCCTCAAGCTTCCGGACGGCGGCGTTCTTCTGTCGCAGGAGGCTCGAGAGGCGGCGGCAGTTCTCAGCCACCCAGCGATGCCCGCCGGAAGACGCCATTCCCCTGCCACGATGGAGCTGAATGGCTTTTCGGGTCAGGCGCTCAGCTGGTTGCAGCGCCCCCACCAGGCCCAGACACAGCAGAGTGTACAGGGTTTGCATTCAGCTGGCTGGTTGCTTCAGCTAGAGAGGATAGAAAAAAAAGAAATAAACTACAGGAACTGTGTTACACCCTCTTCCATGGGTACTTAGAAGCAAAGCTTGGCAAAAAGTCGAATGTTAGAAGTTCAGTCGATTAGTAAAGACGTTTGGTGTATTATGCCATCTTCCTTTGGCAGACAGAGGTAGAATGAAACCAAATGCACTAAGGAAAGAAAGCCACCTCATTATATTCATCTATTTTTATAGATTACAGTAAATTGGACAGTGTCTTTAACCAGATCAGCAAGTCAGCTTATATGACCTGGCACACATTTAGGCAAAAGAATTTGAGAAGAGGTTAGCACATCCAGGGTCACGGGTTTGATTCCCTCCTCTGCTCTGTGTGCACATGATCTCCCCGTGCTATGGAGGTTTCCTCTGGGTACTCCGGTTTCCTCCAGACATGTGTTGGGATAAACGGTACAAAAAATGGATGGACATTGAGACAGACTTCCTTTATTTATGCTTGATCTGCTCCATAAAAAGAACTAGAGAATACATTTAAAGCAGAGAAGAAACCATGGGTTAAACAAACATCCTGCAATGAAACAGGTGACTAAAGCGAGCTCACTCAGGTGGGGCTGAGCAGCTGCTGAGCTGCGCAAACAAAGCCATTAAAACAAAAATCTGGGCAGTAATAGCACTGTATAGAAACAATCAAACAATCACACAAAAAGTTTTTAGAAATCCAGAAGGGCGTTAACGTGCAAAGCAAGACATCATCTTCTTTCGGCTTTTCCCTTCAGGGGTCGCCACAGCGAATCGTCTCTCTCCACCTATCCCTATCTTCTGCATCCTCAGCACCCACTAGCTTCATATCCTCATTTATTACATCCATATACCTCCTCTTTGGCCTTCCTCTTTGCCTCCTGCCTGGCAGCTCCATGTCCAACATTCTCCTACCAATATACTCACTCTCCCTCCTCTGAACATGTCCAAACCATCTTAATCTGGCGTGCTAAGCAAGATACATAGAGGCAATTTTAACTGTGGAATGCAATCACAGTCATGAATGGAAAAGGACCAGCAGTGAGCAGACATAATTCTCACGTTTGTTATATCTTGCTCTAACTTTCAAACACCTCAGTGGGTTGAGAAACAATTCATCGTACTACACTCTCCAACCAACAGCAGTCCTGTGGTCAAAAAACAGGTACTCTAGTGGATGTCCAAACAAACCTAACAAGGCTCCCTGTAATGGATAGGGCAGAGTAAAGATACAGTCAGAAACATGACTTAAACACTTTCATTTCTCTTCAAGTGTCATTGTACTCGTCTCTCTCTCTCTCTCTCTCTCACACACACACACACACACACGGCTGTTTGAACAAACAACTAGATAAGTGTCATGATTTATAATCCTGCTATCCGGAAGAGAACAGGTTCCCTTTCGAGTCTGGTTCCTCTCCAGAGTTCTTCCCTCATATTTTTATGCTCATTAGAGAGCCATATCTATTAGAATTCATCATCAATTCTATTGGCTAGAGTTAGAACTGACAAGAATTGAATGGAAGGGAGTTTGAACGTTAGATGTAGTTTATACAATTAAATGATAGTGGAGGTGTGTTATGGAAAAAAACAGCAACGTCAAAACCAAAAAAAGCAACTCTTTTACTGATTCATAAATGCGCTCTCTCTCTCTCTCTCTCTCTCTCTCTCTCTCTCTAAACTCTTTAGTTGACAGACTTTACTATATCCATGGGAAGCATACACGTGACTCATGGGAAGCCCAGATATCTGAGATGTCCTTCTGCTTACCTGGAAGGATATCTGCTCCAAGCTTGGGCAAACACGTACATAATTACCCCGTGTCCTGCCTAAACTGTCCATTCCCAACATCTGAGTTTCTGGACACAAACCCGGTGATCAGATGAAGGCAGCATCAGCTGTCCAAGTAAGACTGACCTCACCTCTGAAACTCGAGATAGAAGAAAACGATCGGCGACGGAAATAAAACAAAGGTAAGAAACATACCTTGGAGAATTTGTGTAGGTCGTCTCGGCAGCCCTGTGCTCCTCAGTAAATGAAGGAAACAATCGGGCTCTTGTGATTCCGCCCCTCTCCAGCCGCCACATACTAAACTACTCTGAACCTGAAGCTGAACCTGAGCGGCTGCTTCGCGTTCACCCACAGACCGGTTTGCGGCAGTCGTGATACCTTCACGTGCTCCTGGGATTGTAACTGTTTCCCAGTCGGTAAATCGTATTAGCACATTATTTATTTTTTGGGGGGGTTCAGAAACAGTGCACCACTAACGTTTTTGACGATGTATTGCAGGACTTTTCATCTATTTTGATGATGGACTATTTTTAACATGCATCTCGTCACTTTTAACATTGTAAATACGTTCAAAACGCATCCAATCGTTTATAGTGTGTCTAGAATTATTTATAAATAAGTGAATACTGCAAAAGCTATTTATAGAAACGAACTGTTAAATATCGTCTATGACTAAATCTATTCGTTTATACAACGTGGCAGAAGTTAGTCATAACTCAGCTAAAAGTACTTTTATCAGTACGCTTATCATTAAAACCGTGGGCGCACGTGAAGGTAGCACGGACGTAGCTTAGCTCGCTGGCGCTACACGTCAATGTGCCCCCCCCATTCCCACAGGTAGGTTAGAATCTCTGCTTCCCCAATGACAAATCCGTGTGGTGCAAACTTGCTAAAAGAATACATTCCGAGAGCCTTTAGCCTTTAACTTTACTATCTCGAGGACCCCCGCTAAGCTCACGTGCGCCACAGTGTTAGTTTGTCTGTTAAATGCGAGTTTAACTGAAGGACTCAACTCATGCTAACGCTAGCTGGCTAGCTTTCTTCAAGGTTTATCATGAACAGATTTCCCTTTCCTTAAACTTTCCAGACGCGCTGGACTAAATTGACGTCACCTGTTGAAAACGCGCATGCGTGCGTCTGAGACATAATTTAGTTAGCGAGATACATTTTTCACTTCCGAAACAAATCTGAACGAACGAGGGGCAGAAGTGCATTGTGGGCCATGTAGTTTTACGCCCTTCCCCTCGCGCCCACGAGCGCTAGTTACTCCCATAGCAACAGTTGTTATTTAGTTAATTAATTAATTATTAGCTGTTAATTAATTATTGATATAAATATTAACGTTAGTTCAGTATTATAAATACATTTTTATATCTTTTGGAGATTCATCTAAACGAGCTTTATTTATTTTAGTCCCGATTTGTTAAACGTAACAGATATTTCTTTTAAATGTTATATTTGTTGTTTTAAAAAAATGTTATTAACTATGTATTTTGGGAATAAAAAAAATAAAAATAAAAAAATACAACTCCCACTCCTGACGTCATCGCTACGTTCTCTAGCGCAAGCCCGGCAGAGTCCCGCGCATGCGCACTGAGGGCTGTTGCCTATCAAGTTGGTCAAACAGCGGGGAGATAAAAATGGTAGGTAAGGTAGAAAACAAATACCGGTAAACACAAACTTTATATCCGGACAGGGACAGAGAAAGAGGGAGAGACAGACAGGGAGAGAGAGAGGGAGGTGCAGGGATGTTATTTCATATTATTTTACACGTCCGTGTAAGAGGAGGGTTTTTGTATTTTAAGGGAGTTGTCCTCCGACCGTGTCGTATTGGCCAAGTGTGTGTGTGTGTGTGTGTGTGTGTGGCGATGGACGAGAAGTGTAAGGTCAGTTTGTTGGTATTGTGACAGCAGATCCAGTTGATCTGTATCCTACATTAATCCCGAGCATTCAGACATCTCGATCATCACGTGTGTGTTTATTGGTTAATCCTGTGATGATGATGATGATGATGATGATGGTGCCATTCATCATCATCATCATCATCATCATCAAGTGTCATCAAAAAATAGCACACCTGTCCAATGAATAGTGTGTATTTTATACCGTCTGTACTGTTCATACACTGCTTCTCATCTTGTACCACTTTCTCACAACACACACAGAGGCAGCAAACATGAAGTGTGTCTTCTTTCCAACATGTGGAAGTCAAAATCGTATGTTCGTGGACTGGAAAAGTCTGATCTGATCAATATTCCAGTCTGGCTTTAATATCGGATAATATCGGACTGATGAATTCGTAGTTTTATGTAACCGTGTTGCATCAGAGCTCACACGCATGCAAGTACTGAAAGGGCGAAATATACCTGTCCGTGTTAAGGTAGGGCACTGAAGAAGAAGCATCTTCTAAGTTGTGTGTACAGTTTGTAAGTGTTGCGGATCTGACATTGTCTGCCTCAGTGACTTCACGCTCTCCACAACATGCATTCCTGTTTATTACTTCAGAAGTTATGTCTGATGTTACTATTAAGAAAAAGCAGTTGATGTTTGTCTGGAGCCTTCGCTGTGTTACAGGATCTGTATCAGGACTTGTTGGAAAAAATGCTGTCGTCTTGTTCAGGGAGAGAAGGTCACGATCAGGGCAGTGTTAGCTTTTGGACCAACACTCAACACTTTTACACCCATCAGCCATGACATTCAAACCGCTGACAGGTGAAGTGAAGAACGTAGATTATTTCAATTTCAGTGGCACTCATCAAGAGAAATACTGTATTAGGCAGAAAGTGAACAGTCATTTGATGTGTTGGAAACAGGAAAAATGGGCAAGTGTAAAGATCTTTGTGACGTTGACAGAGCATCTCCAAAACAGCATGTCTTCTGGGCTGTTCTGTGGGAAGAAGGAAAGCCGACCTAGGAAGTGTGATGCTCTGAGCAATGTTCTGCTGGGAAAACTTGAGTCCAGGCATTCATATAGGTGTTACTTTGACACATATAACCTACCTAAACATTGTTGCAGACCATGTACACACCTTCATGGTAACAGTACTCCCTAATGTCAGTGGCCTCTTTCAGGAATAGTGTGAGAAACATGACTCAGAGTTCAGGGTGTTGATTTGGCCTACAGATTCCCCAGATCTCAGTCAGATCGAGCATCTGTGGGATGTTCTGGACAAACAAGTATGATCCATGGAGGTTCCACCTCACAACTTACAGGACTTAAAGGATCTTCTGCTAATTTCTTGGTGCCAGATACCACAGCACACCTTCAGAGCTCTTTTGGAGTTCATGTCTGGGTCAGACCTGTTTTGGAGGCACAAGGAGAACCGACACAATATTACGCAGGTGGTTTGAATGTTATGGCTGATCGGTGTATAACGGTGTCAGAATTGGAATTGGGACATTCTTCGTTTTCTTGTTCAGCTAAATAAGAAGCCAGTGTTGGAGGATTCGAAAACACCGAAACGTGCAGCCATTTTTACAGACAAAATTATTCGTTCAAGTTACTCAGTGAAACCGTGGCTAGAGGAGGCTTCCAGAGCAAGCATACACACATTTCTCCTACACAGGAACCTGCAGAATAGAAATCCCTCTTAACTGACGCCTCTTTATGTCGACACTCCAGCGATCATGTCCCTATTGTTGATGTCGGGAAATCATGTCCTTATGTCGAATTCCCGCATGTAGTGAAACACGGAATTGCATTCACATGGAAGTATCATATATTTGATCGCTGATCAATCCAACACTTCCCAAATAGACAACTATGATATTTTATTAAATGGCACATTCTGTTCAATTTATTTTGTATAGTGCTTTTAACAATGGACATTGTCTCAAAGCAGCTTTATATAGAAACATAGAAAAAATGATAAAGTTTAAAGTTAAGTTACTATTTATCTCTAACATTTATCCCTATTGAGCAAGCATGAGGTGACGGGAGACTCAGAAGGGAACCTCATCCTCATCTGGATGACACTGGACAGTAAATAATGTAAATGTTGATAATGTCCTTTTGTACAACATGTGTAATATGACATGATATGAAAGCATCAATCAGCATTTAGTCAGTGAAGATCAGTGGGAATCTCATTCATGCCACCTCTCAGATTTATTACTGTAGAAATGTGACTCATCAGTCCTGTGTGTGTGTGTGTGTGTGTGTGTGTTTACCCCACAGCATAAGCTGAAATCATCACAGAAAGAGAAGGTTCGTCAGTTCATGTCCTTCACTCAGGCCGGCGAGAGGACCGCCGTCTACTGCCTCACACAGAATGACTGGAAACTAGAAGTGGCCACAGACAACTACTTCCAGAACCCAGATCTCTACTATAAGGAATCCATGAAAACCACAGTGGACCGCAAGAAGCTGGAGCAGCTTTATAACCGCTACAAAGGTACGCCACGTTTGTGTTTGTCCCAGCCGATGTAGGATCAGAGATTCTATTAGACCTCAAACTTAGAAATGAGTCACATATACAGTACATTACAGCACAGTGAGATTCTTTTCTTCACATATCCCAGCTTGTTAGGATACAGGATCCAGTGCTCCTGGAGCAGAGAGGGTTAAGGGCCTTGTTCAATGGTCTGGCACATTGGCAGAGCTGAGGCTTGAACCCTTCTGCTTAGTAACTAGGAGCCTTAACCAACCTGAACCATTTTATGTTCATGTCACTGTAGTGTTTATGGTTAAATATGTCAGAATTGAGCTTTTTTTGCAATTGTTGTGGCCAAAAATGCTTGATTTTGCTTTTTCTTCAGTGCAACTTGTGGAGTTTTAAAACGTTTCAACTACTACCAGTGAAGACACACATGCTTCTCCTGAGATACCAGTGACCATGGAGACACCATGAAGATGGCTTTAGACTGTAATTGATACGATCAGTTTTGTGATCAGGTCTCCATCATTTTCCTGGTTACGTAATTGCACTTTTCGACTCTACAGTACAGAGTTATAGAAGGGAAATGAATTAGAATCACACTCTCTGGTGTCCACCAGATGAGGATGAGGTTCCCTTTTGAGTCTGGTTCTTCATTCTTCCTTATATCGTCTCAGGGAGTTTTTCCTCAACACCGTCACCTCTGGCTCGCTCATTATAGCTAAATTTCAATTAAACCTTTAATTTAATGCTGTGATGTCACATGGTGTATCTCGGCCCAAATCTGCGCTTATTTTGAAAAATTGCAAGCTCCCGAATATTGTTGAGGTTGCTATGTGTTTATTTCTGCCATCACAAACTCCTGAATAATAACCTCTGTATCCTCCTCCACAGACCCTCAGGATGAGAATAAAATTGGCATCGATGGGATCCAGCAGTTCTGTGATGATCTCACTCTGGATCCAGCCAGCATGAGCATCCTGGTGGTGGCCTGGAAGTTCCGGGCAGCGACGCAGTGCGAATTCAGCCGGAAAGAGTTCCTGGATGGAATGTTGGAGCTGGGGTAAGACTTTTTTTTTTTTTTTTTAAACCTCACGCTAATCAGTAGAAGGCTGTGTCATTTCCCATAATTCTAGTGATGTCCAGTTCACAGTCTGATCTTCGCTCGTGTCTGTGTCTCCAGCTGTGACAGTCCTGATAAACTGAAGGCCATCTTACCCAGGTTAGAACAGGAGCTCAAAGACTCTGGGAAGTTTAAGGATTTCTATCAGTTTACTTTCAATTTTGCCAAGAATCCCGGCCAGAAAGGCTTAGGTAAGTCAAAGGACACGCTTATTAGACAATAATGTCTGAAACTTACTTTCTCATGAGTCTGTAAAAATTTCCATGGACATACAGTTTATAGCATTTGAATTATAGAGGAAATTATTGATTTAAAAAATACATTATAAGTAAATCATAAGAACAGCTTTAATATCCTGAAGGATGCTAGGTATCTCAGTCCTTCCAGGATTTTTATTTTATTTTATTTTATTTTTTATTTTTTTTTATTTTATTTTATTTTATTTTATTTTATTTTATTTTTTTTTATTTTATTTTATTTTATTTTTATTTGTTTGTTTGTTTGTTTGTTTGTGATTGTTGTGGCTTGATTTTTGCTGCAGCTTTTTCTTTTTCCAAAAACAAATTGTGATGCAACTTCCAGAGATTTTTGTGCATTTTTTGCTGCTTGAATTGTTGAAAACGGCTTGAATTGGTGAAATTGTAAGCACAGGATTCTTCTTTTAATCTCCTACCAGGGAAGACACATATGTAATGACTTTCCGATGTTCATCGAACAGAGATTTGTTCTGAATGCGAATCGTTAATGCATGTTGATTTAGACCCAGGCTTGAAAATGATTACAAAATATTAATCATAATAACTTTTGAACGTAAAAGTCACCTTACACAGATTGTATATTTATTTCACAAGGTTCTGCATTTCCTGTGTGTTATAACATTAGCCCTGGCGATGTAGGAACATGTTAAATGTAGGGTTATGACATGGTGCATATGACTCCAGATCCAGACCTCTGTGTCTCCTGCTCAAGTACTTGTGACGTTTCTCTGGGGTTTTATGGTGGAGGTGGTATTTCTTACACAATGCTCCTGTTAATACTGAACACAGCGGACATGGACTGAATAACTGTTTACCTAGCATTAAGGTTTACAGGAAGTATGGTAGTACACTATTTCCATCTCTATTCATCAGTCTCTGGTCAGCATGTCTGCTACCTAGGAAGAAGTATAACTACACTATATCTGTGTAGTTCAGTAGTTTAAATCTACTGTAACACTTGAAATGACACACTGAATTCAGAAATAACTCTGAAGCTCATATTTATAAGTAGCTCACAATGTTCTTGGTTAAACAATCGCTCTATTTTTTGATCATATAGAAGAGAAACGATTTATAACCACATTCTCTGGTGTCACCTAGATGAGGATGGGTTTCCTTTTAAGTCAAGCTTTCTTCCTCATATAGTCTCAGAGAGGTTTTCCTCACCATCGTCACCTCTGACTTGCTTATTAGGGATGTTGTTGTCGTCCATCAGCTGCTCTGTGTTCAGGGTCGCCACAGCAGATTATCCGATACGCATATTTGATTCTGACACAGGTTTTACGCCTGATGCCCTTTCTGACACAACCCTCCCATTTTATCTGGGCTTTGGGACCGGGACTGAGAGTTAACCCCTCAGTGTCTAGGTTGGTTCCCTGCCCAGGAATCGAACTTGGGTAGTGATCCTGCTGCTGGACCACCAGGGAACATCTTGGGGGTAAATTAAACATTATATCTGGATTTTTTATATTTCCATATGGCTGCTTTGTGACACTGTCCACTGTTAGAAGTGTTATACAAATTAATTTGGATTGATTTGAATTGAATAGTACAGGTTAGTTTGCAGCCTGCTGGAGGTCCAGCAGCAGGATCCCGTGCTCTCATTAACAGGTTCGATTCCCAGGCAGGGTGCTAACCCAGCCACTGAAGAGTTAGCTCTCAGTGCTGGTCCCAAGCCCGGATAAAATGGGAGGGTTGCGTCAGGAAAGGCATCCAACGCAAAATCTGTGCCAAATCTACACACTCGGACCAAATGGTCCGCTGTGGCGACCCCGAACAGGGAACAGCCGAAAGAACAACAACAACAACAGTACAGGTTAGTTTGCAAGACATTGAGTTTGTCACAGCTGTTTACAGTGGAAAATTGATTTCATTATAGAAGCCCTCTCAGTTCTGGTGTTTTTCCAGAGATGTGTGTTCCCTAAACTGGCATTCTGGGTTTTTCCAGTAAGCTTTACGGCTTTCACACTAGGCCATTGTCCGCCTGACCACTCTCTTATCTCAGTGTCTTCTCTCGAAACTCTAGTCCTTCACTTTCCTCTCTCTATCCTGTCTGTCGTTCAGACTTAGAGATGGCTGTGGCCTACTGGAACCTGGTTCTGACGGGCCGCTTCAAGTTTCTGGACCTCTGGAACACGTTCCTGCTGGTAAGTAGACAATAAAAAGAAAACTGTGCCAAAAATATGGAAAGACAAAAAGTATTACTCATGTTATAATATTCAAAAGAATGTAACTGATTACACAAGCCATAGACCATCTATAATACTGCTTACTCAAGGAGATGGCTATACAAAACGGTTTATAGCAACACAGACACATACAAACACAAGGCCTGCTCACATGTTAATATCGTCATATTAATTCGCATGTAATATCTTTTTTCTCTGATATGCAGGAGCATCACAAGCGCTCGATTCCTAAAGACACATGGAATCTTCTGTTAGACTTTGGAAACATGATTGCAGATGATATGTCCAACTATGATGAGGAAGGTGAGCTGAGCCATTTACATCCATAGAAAGAGTCGCTTACGAAAAGTATTGAAGTAGTATCGGAACAGTAAGATGAGTTAGTTTGATTATTTATTACAGAAGACATTTGGGTTTCAGTTCAAAAGATGAATATGAGACGATAGATCAGAACTACAGCTTTCATTCCCTGATGTTTACATCTAGACGTGTTAAAAAACATAGAACATGACACCTTTTGTTTGAACTCAAAGATTTTTGCAAGTGATCAGAAATATTGGAATACACAATAGACAGATGCTTCTTGTAGCTCTTGTTTGTCCTGTTAGATTGATTATTTAAATAGTTAACAGATCTGAATATCTACTCTTGGTTAGAGCTCTGGGTTTCACCTGTGAAGACTACATTTGTTGTTAAAAAGATAAATCAACATGAAGACCAGAGAACTGTCTCTGGGAGGAAAGTAAGCATTTTGGAGCAAAAAAGAGGGAAAATATTTCAGTCAGTGCACAAGTACTGGGTATAACCAATACAACAATTAGGAATGTCCTGAAAAAACAAGAAACCACTGATGTACTAACAACCAGCCATCAAACACGTTGGCCAATGGAAACAGCAGCAGCTGATGACAGAAACATTGTGAAAGCTGTGAGAAGTAAAACCCAAGAACAACAGTCAGTGACGTCACCAACAACCTCCACAGAGCAGGCTGAAGGTACCACAGACCACTGTTTGAAGAAGCCTTCGAGACCAAACCACAAGATGTACACCCCTCTCAGCCATGTTGAAGTTGTTTAACACATCTACATGTAAATCTCAGTAAATGAAAGCTGAAATTCTGATCTCATGTTCATCTTTTCATCTCAAACCCAAACATCTTCAGTGTATAGACTTGGCCTTGCTGTTCCAATACTTTTGGAGGGGACTGTAGGTCTCGGCTCATTATTCTGCTGGATGATCAAAACTTTAATGTAAAATTACGTTCTCCCCTCTCTCTCTCTCTCTCTCTCTCTCTCTCTCTCTCTCTCTCTCTCTTGCTCATTTCTCTCTCTCGCTCTATCTCTCTCTCTCTCTCCTTTCAGGGGCGTGGCCCGTCCTCATAGACGACTTTGTGGAGTTTGCTCGGCCAATCATTACATCAGGCAAGCGCAAAAATTTATAATCATCACCTTCTGCTTAGAGAAGTGACCTCTCTCTCTCTCTCTCTCTCTCTCTCTCTTAGACATTTTTATATAAAAATTATTTAAATAGAAAACAAAGAAAATACAAGAGACTTTTAAGATGTGCGTCTGTGCTACCAAACATGAGATGAGTGCAGGACGATGCAGAGCTGAACACACCGCGTCAGGACGAGTCCGAGTGCATCGTGGGCTTCACCACCAGGGGGTGACAGTGACGTGAGTTGCCTCAGCTTTGAGGCGATGAGGTCAGAGTTTCCATTCAGCAGCTTTTGAACCTGACTGGAAACTGAAAATCACAACAAAGATGGAAATGATGGATTTTTTTGGAGTCAGAGAAAGTGTGTGTTTTGGCCGTCACTTTTCCCCCAGTATGATCACCCTACCTTCTTCAGAATATTCCCATAACAGCAGCTGATGGAGACAGATTCAGAAATTTGGCCCACTTTCACAAAACATGCATGGAGACCTACTTCCTTTAACCCTCCAACTTCCAGCAGTCTGCACGTGGAGAGTGTCGCATTGCAGCAGCATCTCAAGTGCCAAGGCTGAAACCTGAGAGCGCTGGAATGCACCATGATGAAGATGACGTTGTGTTGTTTGCAGCTGATTGACGTTTTAAACCGGAAATAAACCCAGGATGCTTTTTCATGAAGCAGCATCATGTACAGGTCCTGATGTTTTATTGCGCATTGTTACAATCATGTTTCTCCAACTTGAACGTTCTAATTTAAGTCTGATGTCCAGATGAACTTGCAATGGTTAAAAGTCCATGATTGTGAAGTGAGAAAACATGCAGCGATGCTCAGAACACCAGCAGACACGCCATACCACTGCTCAGTCCCTCCAGGATTTCACACAGAGTTGTGGCCAAAAGTGCCTGATTTTTGGCTTTTTTCCCCAAAATTTGTGATGCAAATTGTGATTTTTTTGTGGAAAACTGCTTGAAATGTCAATCACAGGATTCTTCTTTTAAACTCCTACAAGTGAAGACACGTGTAATGACTTTCTATGAGAGCTGCACTCATGTTCCACACACATGAATGGAGGAGAGCTTTGACTGAATGCATGTTGTGATGAAGTCACATGACTCGTCTCGGCCCAAATCTGAGGAAAAATCGGAGGTAATTTTGACAAATTGTAAACTCTGTGATCGCAAAATCAGGAAATCCTGAAGGGACTGATGAGATTTTTACTGTGGTACATACAGACGTGTTGTTGTGGAAAACATACAGAAATATTGTTACATACAGTTTAATCACGTGGCCAGAAAGTATTTAAATGAATTTAACATTTGTAATGGACGGATTTTCAGATCTGAGATGCAGTATTGGGGTTTAGGTTTATTTTAAATTGTTGGCTTCCAGTTCAGATTTTTATTAAACAGCAGTTGTAATTCTTTTATTCAGAATATATGCACATATCAAGGTGTGTAACATCCAAATGCAGAAAATGTGATGGAGTAGATCATGTAGAAAGATCATTGATTTCTTTTAAAGATTTAAAAACACTAACCTAGAGTTCGAGTGGATTTTCAGTTCATCCTGTTACGTTTTTTTTTGTGCACACGCTAAAGTCTATGTTTTTGATTGTTCCTTTTGATTTTCTTTATTATTTTATATTTCTTCCAGACTTCTGGACAAGGTGCTACAGTGTTCTGGTTTGCCTCACTGTGTTTGTTACAGATTGCCATTTTTGTCCGGTTTAATGTCACTTTTATTTGTGTGAGGAAGGCAGCGTTATCCTCACCTGGTACACTTTGCAGAGTGTTTGGAGTTTTGAGTCCCAGGTAGTCGAGTTCAGCTCGTCAAATCAGTATTATTGCATTTGTAAATAAAGTTTATTTAAGGAGAAAAAAAAACAAATGGTGAATCTCCATCGTCAAATGGAAACCTGTTTGTTTGACAGTGGAGTAAAGAGGATGTTAAATAAAGCATGTTTTTAAGAAAAATGTCAGAGTAATATTTCTTTTTTGTAATATTTTCTGTGTAACTCCTGCTGTTGAGATTTCATGATAGGTTTCTCTGATTTTCTTCATCAGAACCGTCCAAAGTTCTCCACTTGTATAAGTTATATACCAACATGAAGGATTGTCTATTCAATTCAGTTCAGTTCAATTCAATTCAATTTATTTGTTTAACGGTGTTAACAATGGACATTGTCTCAAAGCAGCTTTACAGAAGTAGAGAAACAGAGAAGAAAAAAAATAGTTATATATGAAGTTTAAATTAAAGTTACTACTTTATCCCTATTTTATCCCTCATGAGCAACCCTTGATGGTGGGATAGTCTCCAAGTGGCTCTGTCCACAGCTGTCTCCTGGTCACAAGCTGTCCACACAGATCCATCCACAGCGTCAGTGAGCACCACCAAGCGAAGAGACTCTGACCAGGGATGGAGCCAGTGGTCACACCAGAAACTCTGAGCACTGGGAACTTGGGAGTGGGATGTATAGCTCGACAGAGAAAGATAGAGAGAGAGAGAGAGAGAGAAAGATATTAAGTATGCTTGTGATCATGTGATGTGTAAAGACAATGTACACTATATTGCCAAAAGTATTCGCTCACCTGCCTTGACTCGCATATGAACTTAAGTGACATCCCATTCCTAATCCATAGGGTTCAATATGACGTCGGTCCACCCTTTGCAGCTATAACAGCTTCAACTCTTCTGGGAAGGCTGTCCACAAGGTTTAGGAGTGTGTTTATGGGAATTTTTGACCATTCTTCCAGAAGCGCATTTGTGAGGTCACACACTGATGTTGGATGAGAAGGCCTGGCTCTCAGTCTCCGCTCTAATTCATCCCAAAGGTGTTCTATCGGGTTGAGGTCAGGACTCTGTGCAGGCCAGTCAAGTTCATCCACACCAGACTCTGTCATCCATGTCTTTATGGACCTTGCTTTGTGCACTGGTGCACAGTCATGTTGGAAGAGGAAGGGGCCAGCTCCAAACTGTTCCCACAAAGTTGGGAGCATGGAATTGTCCAAAATGTCTTGGTATGCTGAAGCATTCAGAGTTCCTTTCACTGGAACTAAGGGGCCAAGCCCAGCTCCTGAAAAACAACCCCACACCATAATCCCCCCTCCACCAAACTTTACACTTGGCACAATGCAGTCAGACAAGTACCGTTCTCCTGGCAACCGCCAAACCCAGACTCGTCCATCAGATTGCCAGATGGAGAAGCGCGATTCGTCACTCCAGAGAACGCGTCTCCACTGCTCTAGAGTCCAGTGGCGGCGTGCTTTACACCACTGCATCCGACACTTTGCATTGCACTTGGTGATGTATGGCTTGGATGCAGCTGCTCGGCCATGGAAACCCATTCCATGAAGCTCTCTGCGCACT